>NC_056741.1:344186140-344421140 GCF_019279795.1 Protopterus annectens | reverse complement strand
AGTCAATGAAAAATGAATTTACTCTTCAAAAGATTTTGCTCTCTCTGTGTAGTACAGACCATGACATTAAGAGCATATTATTAACTGAGTGACTGTCAGTGGCATTCTCCAATTACAAAGTATGAGTGCAGGATGTGTCTTTAAATCCACATCAGAACACATCTAAGTAAGGATACAGAGATCTGAAGGTGATCAGTGTCTATACAAAAAAACATGAAAGAAAGCAACACATCACCTTGCAGTCAACATTCTGCAGTTCAGCTAACACATCAGTATATGTGCACACTACAGTACATTAGAGCCAGCATAACAAAGGGCACATATAACAAAACTATTTAGTCTATCCCACTAGTACAGAGGCAGACCATCTGTCTATACCATTGATGACTTTGTTTATTTAGCATCTTACATACTAGGGATTTAGTCAGGAAAGAAAGGAAAGTGCCTGAAGCCTTGTTCTTCTCTATCTCTCTTTGCAAGTAAATTGGACATTCCCAGCACCCATCCACCCCTGCTGCAAGATGACAGCTGTTGATAGATTTCAGTGCTGGTCATCCATGTGGTATTCGGCATGTATCTTGTTCCTAGTGACTTTCTACATAATGTGTACAAGGTGATAGATTAGAGCATATAAAAACACAATTGAAATGATTACTCAGGTCCTTGCTACCACCTACTTCAGTCCCCAAGAAAAAGACAGGTATGTTAATGATTAACGGGAACATTAGAGATATGGATGTATGACCAAACAAGTGAGGTAAGTGGAAAAAAAACAGACCCCCATGGAATCTTCTTAAAATTGTGCACACGATGACTCTGTGACTTGGATAGGTGACATTTCTCACTCTGTGATTTAATACTAAATGGATCAAGCTTCTTTAAGAAGTAATTGCCCCACCAGAAAAGTTGGTGAACTAATTTTGCTTAAAAAATAAAGGGGACCTGTGAAACTCACATGAACCACAAATTAAATTGTACTTAATGCAGTCAATATGGCTTGTGCAGAACATGTTTAATTATAAGATAAACAGAGTATCACTTGGATACACGATGTTCCCATGAACTGAATGACTCTTACCACAAAAGCATTACAGACAATTCTCTGATATTACCCCATGAAAATCTGCTGATCAAGAAAAAGCAAAATGGTTGAGAGCCTATAACAAGCAGACAAAAACATTATAATTGGGAGATAAGTGAGGGAGGAGTAGAACTTTATAAAGGCTGGAATTGTACAGATACTATATGGTTTATTACTTATGAAATTTATAAAGGTTGGAATGGAAAAGATAGGTTATTGTTTATCACATATGAAATGTCTAAAAAAGATGGAAGGATAATGATTGCTGGTGGTATGATGTAGAATGAATACTAATTAATGATATGTTTGGGGAGTACAAATGAGCAAGGAAAGTATAAAATGAGATTTGCACTGAAGCAGACAGGATGTCTGTGGGAAAAAAAGTATAAAGAGGATAATGTCTCTTGTAGCAATATAGGAGAAGTGAAGATAGATTAAATATTTAGGAAAATTATAGCAGTGGTGCAGGCAGGATAGATTAATATCTATATAATTAAAAACTGAAATGGAAAAAGAATGGAAGGTGTTAATGATGACAGAAAGTCTAAGAACGAGTAAGAATGTTCTAAAGGAGAAAGTGTATAAGAAGGGAGAAAGAAGTTTAGAAAAAGTGGAGGAGAATATTAGATCTACACAGAACATAATGGCAGAAAGAACTGCAAAATCAAACTACAGAGCTGAAAAGATATTTAATGCCACATGATGTCTTGTGCAACATAATGTGGTGCAGGAGTATTTTAACACTCTCGTACTTAGAATGAGTGGAATTTCACACCTGACACTTGAAAGAGTTGCTGCCTGGACAGGCTTTGCCTGAGCTAAAATTCTGAAAATGCAGTTTTTCAACCTAGATGTAAAGAAATGTATACAGTATATCTCAAAAATGATAAAAGTTACAAAAACAGTTAAATATGCAAGTTGTTCAGCACTTAGACCACTTCACAGCAGTGATATTAATATATCAGACTGATATAACAGTAATTTTATATTGGACAAGTGATTAGATAATGGCAGCTGGTTGATCCTGCCAGTAGCATATGCTTGTCTCAAAGGTTAAGCCATGCAAGTCTCAGTGCATGCAGATGCTACAGTGAAACTGCAAATGACTCTTTAAATCAGTTATGGTTCCTTTGATCACTCCACTGTTACTTGGATACATTTACTTATTAGACTTATACTAACAAGTATTAATATCTCAGTAACCATACTAGACAGACCCCAACTTTTAGTGTGACGTTTGTTCAGGCAGATGTGATCTTCATTTGACTGCAAACTAGTTTTATAGACACCATAAAATTTCTGAGATACTTGTTTAATTATGAATGGTATGCATGTTTGCATATTTAATTAGCAAATAACTGTAAATTTCTACCATTAAGAGCAAGTTAGATTTAAGCTATCACTGCAAAGATTTTTCAATCTTGTGTATACCTTCATTTGATTCCTGGAATACCATGTAAAGTCTCTGCAGTTCACGTTATTAATATACTTGTGAATATTTGTGATACATTCATAATATTTCCAAAAAAATCTATTTTTTTGATACTTCACAACCTCTATGGTGACAGGGCATGCAAAATACTGAATCACAACCCATCCAAGTGCACAATGCCTGATATATATTTTTCTAGATCGCAGCACGATGTCTTACTTTTTGGGATCTTTTGGCCTACTTCACTTTGTCTGACAGGTTCTATTTCCATGATGTCTTGATTCAACAGGTCTGACAGTAATCAGGCCTGGGTGAGGCTAGTAAAATTGAACTCAGCTTTCCCAAAAATGTGATTAACCACAGTTACTTCATGATTTAACAGGGGGGGCAATTACTTTTTCACATAGGACCATGTAGGTTTGGATAGTTTTTTTTCCTTAATAAATAAAATCCTCACTTAAAAACTGCATTTTGTGTTTACTTGGGTTATCTTTGCCTAATATTTAAAGGTGCTTGCTGATCTGAAACATTTAAGTGTGACAAACATGCAAAGAAATAAGAAATCAGGAAGGGGGCAAATACTTTTTCATTGCGCTCTCTCTCTCTCTATATATATATATATATATAGATACACACACACACACACACACACACACACACACACACACACACACACACACACACACACACACACACACACACGCACACATAGATAGATAGATAAATATACATATTTTCCATGAAATTACTGTTGCTCAATCGTAGCTAATATTGGCCTCTGGATTGCCAAGACACTTTAGGCAATGATACAGACTTTTTGACAGTTGTCAGATAGAGGATAATGTCCCAGGATGGGGAATATGCACTTTCCACTTTGATGCCATCTCAGAGTTAGTGTATCTAATTAGCAGGGTGTGCAGGGTGGGTGTGCCCCTTGCAAAAAACACTATTTTTAACTTAGCATGTTCCAAAGAGGAACCTCAGTACATGTCCGGATGGGTGTTGCCATTCTCATTGTGACATTTTTGGGTCGTGTTAGACATAACATATACTCGATGAATGTCATATATGACAAAGATCTCCTCTACCCATCATGAATAGGAATCATGCTACCTCCCTCCATTCCACACGCACTTTATCATCTGTGATTGGTCCATTGTTAATATCATGACTCCCTCCATTCCACACGCACTTTATCATCTGTGATTGGTCCATTGTTAGTATCATGACTAGACAATGCTGTTCCGTGTTCTTATGCTGTTGCTGTAGATCACTAAACTATACCAGTATATCATCTACATGTAGAGAAAGTTTAACTTCTTGTCCTGTCCAGATGCGACCCCTTAATTTGTCTGCAAGTGAACAGCAAACAGGAGAAGAGCAGAATGGACAGCCCACCCTTGTGCCTGTTTTAGTTGGAAAAGAGCTGATAAACCTAGATCCATTTTGCAGTACAGGAATCTGACTACACATTCCTTAATAATAGCAGGATTTAATTAAAAAAAAACAAAACATTTTAATAGTATGAACAGATGTTCAGTTCAAAGTCTTCTCTACCAAAGAATTTTCTTCATCCAAGCTGGTCACTAAAATGGAGATCTAGATCAACATGTTTCCAGTATTCAATAAAATAATTTGGTTATGCTATTAAATATCTACTTTCCTACAATGTTTCCACACTACTCTGGATAGTAATAGTATCGGCCAGGCTGACAGACATAAACATATTGTAATAGAAACGACCAGCCAGTTTACCAGGATAGATTTAATAAAACTCTGATGTCTCAGCAAAAAGCCTTCAAGGAGTAAAGCACATTACAAAACACTTTCCTTAAATATCTAAACAATTAACACTTAATTACATAATTAAATAAGCAAACTCCAATTAAATTCTTCATTTAACCCTCTGGGGGATAGAGTATCATATTTAAGAATGTAACTAGATTATTTTAATAACAACTGTTTTTTTAACTAGAATTACGTCAAACTTTCTCCAGTATAGTGCCCTGTAGCCCCTTACTGTCCCCCTGATGAACCAAATTAAAATGTGTAGCTATCAAACTTTCTTCTTTTTTATTTTGAATATCTCTTACATGCTTCAATAGCCTGATTTTAAAAGGTCTCTTGGTTTCCCCAATATAAAATTTGTCACAGAGGCATCTCAGGGCATATACAACACCCTCTGTGTTGCAATTAAAATGATCACACACTTTAAAGAAAATATTATTGATTTTCAAAAAATCTTTAACCAGAAATTTACAATCTGTACACATACTACAACATTCCATGCTTGTGAGGTCATAACAAGGCCGAAATATGCATATCCACAGCTAGTGGGGTTTGGCTTTACTGGCCTGAAATTGTCCATTGAAATGACTTAAAAAGTAATAAGTCATGGGCATTCAGAATCACCATATAGCTGAAACACCTGATGTTCATAAGGGTCACTTGCATATGTCCCATGTGCCTTTGATACCAGAGGTTTGAAAGGTCACTCAGTGGAAGTTCTAGCTTGGCTGGAGTTTCCACTTAGTTTTTTCCTTTGGTACCTTCATAGAAGAGGAATTAACATCTGAAGTTTTGGACTGTTTGTTACTGTTGCTTAATACTGTAATTTTTATTTTTCATTTTTCAAAATAATAAAGAAGTGAAGTCAGTGCTCTACCTTAACACTGAGGATTGCTTTATCCTCGCATCTCTGTTGTAAAATCAATTAATTTTCAACTATTAAATAACTTCCATACTACATGAAGCTGTATCCTTCTTCAGTAGCACATTCTTAGATATATATTCAACAACTATGCCCCTGTTAGAAATAAAAGTGTTAAATTCAACCTAGCTCTTTGGTTAACAAAACAAACAAAGCTACTAATGAGAAATAGCCGCAAAGCCTGGACTCAGTGCAAACAAAACAAAACAAAAAAAAACTCCACTCTCCAGATTATAGACAGCTTAGAAATCAGGCCAAAAATCAAATCCAATAAAATATCTCACTGCACCAGTTAACAAATTACAGGGCCTACTAACTCTAAATGTACTGGACATCAGTGAACAAACTCATCCACAATGGGCATACACCCCAGCCAACTCTCACAACAACCAACTTCTCAGAAAGTATAGCTAGCCAATTCAATATTTTCTTCATTCAAACAGCTGCATAACTATTAAAAGACACAACAACTACCTCTATTGTTATACAAGAATCTGTTCAACACCCAAATATATTGCTCAAACTTATACAAATCTTCTTCATTAAAAAACTTCTCCTGAGGCTTAAACCTACCAGTTTCACCACAAATAACCTTCCTCCTTAATATAGTAAACTAGCAGCAGGTTCGATAGCCTACCATTAAGCATGCTAATCAACTGCTCCATCAATTAGAGATATGTTTGTCATCTCTGCAAGAAACTACATGCTTTGCTACTTCACAAAGGTGGACACTCTGCAGATTTCACCAACTATCATCCCATTGCTATCTCCCAGCCAAAATCCTAGAGAAATGTATCCATCACCAACAAATAAAATCTATAGTGGAAAATAGTTTAATTTCTACCAAACATCACTTCCACCCTCATCACAGTACCAACACTGCACTCCTCAATTTCTGTACACACATTAACCAGCATCGTAACACTGGCAAATTACTATCATCAGTATTCCTTGTTCTATCCAAAGTCTTTGACACAGTGCCCCATCCTAAGATTCTTAACAGACTCTACTCCCTTGGACTAGACAGTCCATCCCTGCAATGGTTGTCTGGTTACTTATCTGACAGACACTAGAAAGTCAAATGAACCACTGACATCTCTTCCTTCCTATATCTTTAGGGTTTCCACCAGGCTCCATCCTAGGACCACTCTTGTTTAATCTCTTCATTAATGACCTACACAAATCAACCAGAAATTAGTCTATTATATACTATGCAGATGATTCAATACTCATCTGTTCAGCTAAAACTATTGAACAATTACAGCAACTAACACAGAAATCTCTGCTCTCTGTAGATTCTAGGTTTTATAACTCTCAGCTTCTATTAACCCCCCCCCAAAAAAAAACAAAGTTCTCATTTTCATGCCTAATACTTTTCAAGAGAACAAATCCAGCTTCACCATAATCTCTTCTAATAATATCGCAATTGAAACAGTTTCACACTCCTATTTGTTAGTAGTAGCTGATTAAAAAATGAAATTTGATCTCTATATAAATGAAATGTTAAAAAATATGTCAAAAATTTTATTTCCTCTACAATATTAACCCATTTTAAATGGAGATGCAAAGGTATGTATATCCACAGTATACCTACTACAAAACCTTCATTGCAGGGCCTCCATATCTATCAGTCTACAAACCATCGAAATGAACCTACTAGAGCAGTGCTATAACAAAATTGCAACATTCACAGTGGATCTAACATACAGGTCATACCATTGTTTAGCCTTAAAAATAGCTCCTCACATCAGAACTGCCTCACTGTGTGTCTTACTCTCATCTGAATATGACACATAGTCTAATCCAGAACTCTAAAAAATGCTCAGGCGTGTTCAATATTCTTACTCACGATATTCCACATAAAAGCTACAATTGACAGAAATTTACTAAAATGTGACCAAACCAACTAACTTGGCAGGAGGCTCTCTGTTCTCATGACATGTCTCAAATGTGGAATGCTATTCCATTCCCTTTAAGAGTAGACTCTTCACACAAATCCTTTAAAAAAGTCTCCAAATGCATCTCATGGATAACTGGACTTGCTCTTACTCCATCCTTGATTACAATACTATTTCTTCTCATAGAATCCTATATTAACTACTCCAGCTTTTTTTCTTTTTTTAACCCAGGCTTATATTCAATACCTTCTCTCACATTACTATACCTTTTCCTCAGGATATTTTATATCCATGCTTCTAGCTATCTTATTTCTCTCTCATCTCATTGCTACATCATTTCCTATGGCAATTTTAAATCCATGCTCCTACCAGACTTATTCTGATGGTTGTCTATATATAATCTTTCTCATTTCACTATGTAAGGTGTACTCATATTGTTATTTTTAAATTTTGTTGAATGTATGCTACTCCTATGTATTTATAAATTGTTGTATTTTCTGTTGTACAGCTGTTTGAAAATTGTATTATAAAACCATATTTATTATTTTGCATTCATTCATGTAAAGTTTTTCTCCCCAGGCCTCTGATGAAAAGGGGCTTCTGCCAGTATGGATTATCACAGTAAACACCTGTAAGTAAATGAATAATGAACTAACAAACAAATTAATTTCTAAACCTTAAAAATGACATCTTAAAAATGTTCACTTACACCAGGTATAAACAAAGAACCCAAAATGGCAATGCATTGTTTTTCTTTTTTGTCCCAAATCAACCTAATTTATTTGGATTTTCATAGATATTCTCTCTATCCCTATAAACCTAAAGAAGCATTAATGTGCTTAGACATATGTTTGAAAAGTGAATATGTTTATTACATC
The DNA here is from genome assembly GCF_019279795.1 of Protopterus annectens. NCBI lineage: Eukaryota > Metazoa > Chordata > Ceratodontiformes > Protopteridae > Protopterus > Protopterus annectens. The sequence continues at coordinate 344,413,141 of NC_056741.1, read as the reverse complement.
TACTGTCATTGAAATATTCAGAGATTCTTGTTTTAAACATTTTTAGACATTTTCCCTATATAAAATGCTAAACATGTGCATGTAGCTAAATACATCAACCATTTACTCTGACATGCAATAAAGCTGTGAATGTCTACAACTTTGGATGTATTATCAGAAGAAAAAGTAATGTTTTATTATTATTTTATTTACATTACAGGTTGCACACTGTCCACATGGTTATCACCTCTTTAAGGGTTTTACCCTGTAGGTTTAACTAGTTGGGAGCATTCACATAATCATTAGCTTGTTCATAATGCTTAAGCCATTGTCTGATAGTTTTTCATTATCTATATGTAAATTTGCAACAAGCAGGTAAAATTTCTGCCATTTCTTGTCCCAATATTTATGTATAAGCAAGACTAATATTTTGTCATTTTAGTCAAACGTGGTGAAAAATCTAATAGTAGTTTCAAACGTATTAGATTTTTCAGTATATTCCAGTAATTCCTAACTTTCTGATCAGTGTTTTCTTCTATTGCTTTAACTAAACTAGCGTTATAATTCCAAAGGCTGTATACACCTTTGTATCAAGCATTGGGAAAAAATAACATAATCCTTGTTAGAGGAACACATTCTTTTACTCTAAGGAATTGAGAAAATGGAATATTGTTTATAATATATATATATGTATGTATGTATATGGGGTGCATACTATTAGCTACCAAAAAAAATTTTTTATGGAATTGTTTCCTTAATAATAATGGTTTACAGTACTATTTTGAGTTTTGGTTACCTGCACATCTAAAAAAGCCAAGTGTTTGATGACATTCAAAACTAAAAGTTATGCCCCACTTATTAATATTTAAATAATCCACAAATTTCTGAAGAAAGATAAAAATCTGATGGTCATATCAGCTAACAATCATCCAAACATCTGTGCAATATACCAAAGCCACAGACATAGATTTTGCGGTTGGTATAAATAAGCTGTTCTTTATATACCATAAATAGGTTTGTCATAAATGGGTACACATGAAGCACCCATAGCCACCCGCTTCATCGGTAATAAAACATTTATTATCAAAATAAAACACATTCTTGGTTAGAGCATGTTCTGCAAGCCATAAAAGAAGTGTATTAAAACATGGACCATATAACTGATTTCTCTGTAACCAAACTTCTAGAGCCAACAACTTTGCCTAATGTGGTATTTTGGTATACAGTGAATTTATATCTAAATTACACTTATACTGTGATGTCACATCTTCTATTCTGGGTCTAATGTAAGAAATTCGGAAAGTGGCTCTGTAAGTGATCCTTTCCCTAACACTACTGGTTTTCGGGGGGAGGGGTTAACAGAGTATCAGGTGGCATATAAAATGTCTGTATCTGAGGTTCTTTATTGTTAAGATTATGTTTGGCAAAACATTGCATACATTGATCAAAATGCAGTTCTTTCATTAAAGCTTTATCAAATACAGCACCAGTTTCTGAATGTATTACACAGTATTTAAAAATCGTGTTAAGACTGTCTAAACCTGAGGTCTGCCTGCTGTGTAGTGGAATGATTTTTAAAAATAATTGTAAATTAATTTTAGAACATGCAAGCTTTTAAATAAGTCACAAAATTTCTGTGACAGTACTCGATTATAAAATTCAAACCCTTATTTAACAAAATGTTCTCATCAGAAGTAGAAATATAATGGTCTGTCACTTGCTGTAATTGTATTTGCCCATCAGTTGTTGCTGAGTTTGTAAGGCATTCATATTGCTTTCTGTGTTTACAACCCCCTGTTTTGGTCTTCCTAAAGGAACAAAATTACCCTATTTAGAAAATGGTTGTAAAGTGTCACTGTCTATGTCACCCATAGAAAAAAACTGTTCTCATTTTCAGTTTTAGTGTGCCCTTTTACATCTGAGGCAGAATTATTATGAAGAGAATGACTCAATGAATTTTTTTATTTGTTACCACTCTTGCTAGAAGTAAAATCCTTGGAAAATAGACAGCTGATTTTGAAATTCTTCCAAGTGAGTTGTCTATTACATTTAGAGCCATTCAGTCATGGTGGTACTTTTTAAGCTTATTTTGTAATTCTTTTTCTAGAGTGGACAGTGTATCTAACAATAAATTAAGCTGCGTAGAAAAAAATCTTTAAGTGTCTGCAAAGTTAAAGCTGCCTTACCTTTTTTACTAACAACAATTTGCAGTTTCTCCATTTGCCATTCATAAAATTAAATTAACCTTCATTCCTATAGCACCATTTCTTTCAATCCATACTTAGTGCCTGCAGTGAGACTGCCAGTAAATGTATTCTGTGCTCCACACCCACAGATCCACAGTGTGCTCATAATTTTAAGGGCAAAGTGGACTGTCATAGTCACACATGCACAAATGTGATCATTCAGTGCCGTATCTGTTCATGTGTAAAATATTATAAGAAAATAGTGTTGCTATTTAAGTAGAACATGTTTTAAGATGATGTACCAGTGCCTGCCTAAACGCATGTTCAGTACATGTCTCTCCTGAGGAATTATGGATTGCTTCTCCACCCCTAACATCCCCACCACTTCTGTTACCACATTATCAACACACTCTAAACTTAGTGCTGAGTTTTATCAACACACTCTAAAGTTAGTGCTGAGTTTCTCTAACATAACATTTATTTTTTGTGACTATTAATACTCCCTTCGGCTCTTGGGACATGCTTCCTTTACAGACTGCTATGACAACCTGATTGATTCCCTTAAGCTGACATCAGGGTCCAGTAACTAATTAGATTGCCAGAAAAATGGATATTTGGTATTTGTTGGGGAGGGGGTATTCTTTCCTGCTCTTGCCATAGTGAAACATGGTCTACCTCTCTTTCTTTCTTCTTTATTTTCTTGCACTTTGGAGAGTTTTTAGAGCATTTCAGGTTGTCAGCTTGGTAGACATTGATCTACTGTGGTGTTGGAACACTGCCATTACTCACCATCAATGGCAAATACATTTTGGCATCCAGACTAGTACACTGCTTGTATCTTTCCAAAACAAAGGCTTGAAATTGAGGACAAAATGTAATTATTGCACTTATGAATTTGCTAGAAGAATATATTTTGCATTACCACATATTTTCTGCAGGATATGAAGTCTGACACTAAAATGCTTGGTATTATTTAGTAATGGCAAAGTTTGTCAAAAAAAATGAATCCAATATTACTTTCCTGTGATAGGTTGATATAACTTTGTGACCTGGCATTTTGTTTCACTTAGCATTTTTTGCTAGGGGAACAAAGCTTCAAAATCAGGAACAACATTTAATTATTGCTCTTATAAAGTTGCTAAAATAATTGGTTTTGCACTGGCATGTATTTTCTATAGGATATGAAGTCTGAAACTCAAATGTATGTCATTATTTCATATTTTTATAGCAACATTTGTTTCAGTACCAGAACTGCAGAAGCTGGATATGGAAATTACTTTTGATGCTGCTTTCCTTGGTCGGGTGGTTATAACTGTGTGACCTGCTGCAGGTTACTTGTTTGTCTAAACAATTCAGTATCTGTTTTGTGCTGGAGGAACAAAGGCTCAAAATCAGGAACAATTTTAAATATTGTTGTTATATACTTAGAACGTTGCTCAGGTAGTATTTTTTTTCATTAGAATGTGTTTTTGAAAAATATGAAGTCTGAGAATCAACCGTATGTTACTGAGTAGTCTTTAAATGTATATTTTGGTTTTATAAACTGGTTTTGACCTTGGGTGTTGGGTGCTTCTGATGGCCTGATTTCTGGGTGAAACTGTCTCGCTTTGTTATTCTCATTGTAAATGTTAATCCAATATGTTATTGGAACTCCTTGCATGCACAACTATAAGGTAAATACTAACAGTAGAAAAAGTAAAATAAATATATACTGCAAATGGTGAAAAAAAAACACTTATTAAATATTGCAAATTATATTTTAAATGAAGACTGAAGAGGGGTTCACATATCTGTTTGTGGAGTGAAAAAGTCTGCAGTTTAACCCTTCACCACTAGACATCAGGCCCTTTTGACCCTAATACATAACAGGATTGGAGGACACAAACAGACACCACTGAGATTTCTGAATATATGGGACAGGGGAATACCAGATGCCAGGAATACTTTAATTTAAAAGGATAGTGGTGGGACACTAGACACTAGGGATACTATAAGTAGCATGCTGTAAAGCACTGAAAGGGGTTCCAAACCTGAACCCACCCATACTGGATATTAGTGTTCTAATGGAACTAAACATATGCAAACTTCACTTTAACTGACCTTACCAAATAGTTTTTGGTCTTCTTCTCATAAGACTCGTGTTTATTGTTTTATTTATTTATTTTTTGGTTGGGGTAGAGTCACACAATTCCACATGTTTTCACTAAACCTGTTCACGGCATGAGAGATGCCGGAGGGGAATGGGCAGGAAATCTAAGTTTCTTTCCTTGTTTTATTCAAAAAATGTGGTTATTTTCAGAAAATGTCATGAATATGTCATGAATTAATAACTATAATAATAACTTGAACCAGGAAGTGCTTTTAACTGTAAGTCACCAGGTGGAAACATGTAGTGATATGTCAAGGTTTGCTAAGTTTGCTTGCTTGCCTGAAAAATACACATTGTGCTCAAAATTCTTTTGAGCGTGTGTGAATGTGTTTGTGTGTGTGTGTGTGTGTGTGTGTGTGTGTGTGTGTGTGTGTGTGTGTGTGTGTGTGTGTGTGTGTGTATAAATACATGTATGTTTGACACAGCAAAGAACATACTTCAAGTTTACTGAAGGAGAAAAAAGAATCTGCTATCAATGAAGGTCTTTTGTGTTTTCTATTGTTAACATTTCTCTGACCATCCTTTAATTTTTGTAAATGAATAATGTAGATATTCATGGAACTATATGACAGAAGAGATTTAACATATCAGTGGTGTTATGTGATTATTTGCTTAGAACTGTTGAGTGTAAGCTGCATGCTTTTTATTTATGAGTATAGTACAGAAAAAAAGTATGAAATTTTAGTTACTGAGATATTATTGATGTAGAATTTTTGGACTTCATTCCTTCACGGGTGAAGTCTGTAATCTTTTCAGTTAGTTTGAGTACTACTGACATGCATCCTTATGTTTTAACTGCTGTCCAACAATTATTTTGTTGCTTTGTCTAGACATGTGTAGCAAAGACCTTCTAGGTATGCTTCCAGTATACATTTGTTGTATGTCAAGGTTTGCTAAATGAATCTACTGGTCACTCCCAGAGGCTTGTACCCAGTCAGCACTGTTGGACTGTAGAGTTATGTTGCCTATACTGATAACAAAATACACGGTTATGCTGAAATGTCTTCTATTATCTTTTTCACTAACTCTGTGTAGTTACAAACAGTCAGCACTGTTGGACTTGGTCTTGCTGTCTGGGGAGTGGTGTCTCTTCACCAGAGAGGTCATAAATGGCTCCATACAACAATGGAGTATTTGGTACCATAAAATGTATGAGTTTTTTCCTAGAAATATTATGAATATATAGCATATCGTAATTATTATATTAGTATCCCTGACCATAAAGTGATTAGCCTACCTAATGCTGCAAACATTACCACTGATATCAGCTGTCTGCCTACTACCAGTCAGCAAATATTTATACTTGTTTAGTAGTAAAATATGTAAATTAGCATCATTATCATATTTCTGTAGATATCTCTGGCACTATGCACTTGGATGAGTTGTGATTCAGTACTTCACATGTCCTTCACCAGAGAGGTCATGAATGATTCCTTACACCAGTGGGGCACTTAGTAACACAAAAATTGTGAGTTTTATTTTGGAAAAATTATGAATGTATGGTATATCTTAGTTATATTAATAATTGTAACCATAAGGTAACTATGTGGTACTTCATGATATCAAATGAAAGCTCAAATAATGCTGCAAACATTGTCACTGATATCAGCTGTCTGCCTACTACCAATCTGCAGATATTTATACTTGTTCAGTAATAAATTTGTACATTTGCATAATTATCATATTTTAGTATATTTGTATATATATATATATATATATATATACACACACACACATATGTATATCTCAGGCATTGTGCACTTGGATGGGTTGTGATTCAGTATTTTGCATGCCCTATCACCACAGAGGTCATGAATGGCTCCTTATACAACTGTGTGTCAAAAAAATAGATTTTTTTTTGGAAATATTATGAATGCATCACAAATATTCACAAGTATATTAATAACTTGAACTGCAGAGACTTTACATGGTATTCCAGGAATCAAATGAAGGTATACACAAGATTGAAAAATATTTGCAGTGATAGCTTAAATCTAACTTGCTCTTGGTGGTAGAAATTTACAGTTATTTGCTAATTAAATATGCAAACATGCATACCATTCATAATTAAACAAGTATCTCAGAAATTGTATGGTGTCTATAAAACTAGTTTGCAGTCAAATGAAGATCACATCTGCCTGAACAAACGTCACACTAAAAGTTGGGGTCTGTCTAGTATGGTTACTGAGATATTAATACTTGTTAGTATAAGTCTAATATGTAAATGTAAAACGAAAATCCAAACTGGCAAAACTGAAACAAAGAAGGAAAATGAGCAGGCAATGGAGTATCCAACTGTTTAATGAACGTAAGCACTTTCACTGAACAAAGTTACATCAGCTTCTTCAGACGAATAAAAACTTTACACTTCCCAGTTTAAAAATCCTTACACAAACCTACTGAGCCAATGGGCTAGGACAGCCCAAATACATGTCATACAGCAAGAATCATTTAAAAATCATTTAAAGCAACATTGGCTATGTAAACCATGTTGCACAAATGCTAATCTTAACCATGTAAGAAGGAAATAATAATAACATTTACCATTTCCAACCCAAAACAAAAAACATATACAATTGGGATGGTAAATAATGCCTAAAAATAAACCATTGTTATATAAAAATACATAAAATGTATACTATATAAGTATGTAAAAACCAAAATATATTATTTTATATTATAATATATTATAAAAAGTTAAATTACATTAAATTTATATAAGAAACCAAAATAAATATATGAATAAATGCATCCTATGAAACAACCTGCCTCCCCTATCTTCCTAGGGCTTTGAGCTTCAACAAGCTCTTAATAGACAAAGCTTCATTTAACCCTGGGAAAGTGTATGCAGCAGTTGCAATTTGCCATTCCACTTCAACCTCTTCTAGTTTGAGTTCCCAGGGCCACGTACTCCACCTAATATTTCTAGGGTGAGTAACATTCCCACTACTGATTCCTATTTAAGGAATGTTTCTTTTTTCAACACCGATGTACTTCCTGGTACTGCTGTTATTAATGATGGTGTTAATAATGACAATAACTTAATTGTAAATAACTTGAATAAGTCTGATCAAAAATTATTCAAGTGTAGGAAACTGCAGCTGGAAGTTTCCTACCTTGAGGAATGCATTCATAAAAAAGTTATTCCTAAAGGTTTGCGCCAATGGCACTACCCAGCAGGGCTTATCAATGGTTCTCCTTTCTACTTAGAACTTATAGCCCTTTTTGATAAACAAGGTATAGAGTTTTTGGGGTTGCTAATTAACAACTACAAATCCCAGATTCCATCACTAAGGAGCGACTTGGACAAATTGGAAACTGCTATCACAAATGCAGAAGATTCTGAAAGGTACCGGTTTGACTATGCAAGCATTTTTTCCAGTATAGATGCCAGTTTAGACAAGTTCATTGAGGTCAAAAAGAAAAAAACATTTGAGAGACCTCAATGACTATTCTAAAAGATGTGCTTATCCACCACCCCCCTTGTTGGGAATTCACCTTTGAGTAATAATAGTGATGTTCAGTTTGACCACTTGGGCCACAATGATAATGCCAATGGTAATGGCATGGCAAATAATGACACTGCAGACATAGTTCAACCTATTCGTCACAGTGAACACATTAAAAACAATCAACAACCTCAGGCACCTCAACATCTAGGACAACAGCATGATATACATTTGAATGTTAACTTCCATCTGGATTTTCAGGAACCCAATGGGCCACAAACTCTTCATTCAAACAAACCAACCAACAACAGGAGACAGCCCCAGAACAGGAAATGTTACAACAGGAGGAGGAGATGAGTTCGGAATCTCCTAATATCCTTTTCAGTTCTGAAGGGGATTTCAAAATCTATAACTTTAGTTCCCTGCACATTGAGAAGGCTATGGTGGACTTTTTTATAAAAGGTTTAACATTTGTACCTGATAGGAGGGCTAGCATGGTCAAACTTATCATTGATTTAAAACTTTTTGTTCATAAACTCAATATACGATTACTCATGGGTGCCAATTCACTTCTTGCACAAGGTCTTAGGGTATCCAGCCTTTTTAATCCTCCCATGCATGAATCTCTAGCACTCTTCGAGAAAACTTGTGAAATTGATTTTCGGAGAATGTTCACAAGTAATCATCACATCAGTAACACTCATAAAAATATCACTCCGGATGAATTTGATTTCATCAATTTACTGAATATATGTCAAGTGAGTGTCATGCAACCTGACAAAGGTGGAGGTCTTGTGTTTATGGACCAATACGACTACAATTGTAGGATGAACTTGGTCCTGGACAGTACAACATATGAAAAAGTTAGTCGCAACCAGATCAAAGGACCATACAAGTCTATTAATGGGATTCTTTCTGACTTGTTCCTGGAAGGGAGCATAGACATTGACACATATCACTACTTGTCTATGCCTGCTCCAGTAATACCAACTTTTTTGGAACCCCAAAGATACATAAAAATCCAACTAATCCACCATTTAGACCTATTGTGGATGGTCATGGTTCCATTTCGTATGCTTGTGCTAAATATGTTGACTTTAAACTTAAACCAATACTCAAGCTGGAACAACAAATTTGTCAGGACACATGGCACTTTTTTAAGTCCATTAATAACTTGGACTTTAATGACAATTTAGTGTTCCTCACAGTGGACATTAAGGATTTATATACTGTAATCCCTCAACAAGTTGACATCGAGTGGGTTAGGGATTTTCTGTACATGAGAGGCATGGCAACAAAGAGGTGCACATCATTGAAGCATACGAATATTTCAGTAGCTCCTGTTTTTACAAACATACAGGAAGGGGACAAATCAACCAGACTTTTAACAACTTACTCACTTGACTCTAGAGCCATTAGAGAGATTGTCAGTAAGAACTGGACATTCATTTTGGATGATCCCCACCTTAGAAGTTCTTTAGGCCTGACACCCCAACTAACTTTTCAGAGGGGTGTAAACCTGAAAGGTTTGGTTGAAAGGCCAAAAAAACTTTTAAATCTAACATAGGTATGACAAAATGTGGGAGATTCCATCAATGCAAGTTCATTAATTTAACTGACAGAGTTAAAATCAGAAATAAAGTATATTATATACATGATAGATACAACTGTGACTCCCAAGGGGTTGTTTATGGAGCTTTCTGTGATGGGTGTGAAGCATTCTATATTGGGAAAACAGAGAGGAAACTAAAACAGCATTATGAATAAAACCAGGCATACTCTCATTTTCCCAAATCATAATTTCTCATTTGTTGTTTTACAACTAGTAGAACACAACAAAAGAGGGGGGGCCCTGGGAACTCAAACTAGAAGAGGCTGAAGTGGAATGGCAAATTGCAACTGCTGCATACACTTACCCAGGGTTAAATGAAGCTTTATCTATTAAGAACTTGTTGAAGCTCAAAGTCCTGGGAAGATAGGGGTGGCAGGTTGTTTTGTAGAATGCATTTATTATAGTTTCATAGTTTCATAGTTTAGTACTAGGCTATCTGCCCTGGGGCATTTATAAGCCTAGCCATAGTGATGTGGCTTTCGCCACTCCATGTAATGGTACAAAAGTGTACAGAATAGATTTAGAATACTGTGCCTCTCTCTAGTAGTGATACAGTGAAGACCCCCTTACATAATAGAATTAGTTTACTGTGCCTCTGTCTAGTAGTGACACAGAGATGACCCCTGGGGTAAACCTACGATCTCCCATCCACTCGTCAAGATTTCTCTTGAAGAGAGTCAGTGAGGGGCTCTGCCTAACATGAACTGGGATTCTGTTCCAGAGTATGGGAAGCTTCTGAGTTATGAATCTGTCCCTCCAGCATGTCCTATTCATATTTGTGCTGAGGTTTAAATCTTTAGCTCTCGTGGTTCTGATGGATTTGGATTTTTTGAGGTGGAGCATGTCCATCAATTCCTGATTGGACATGGCCTTGTACGTCAGGCACAGATCACCTCTGAGTAGACGGTATGCTACTTGAATAGAGCTGGAGTTTCTTTAGTCTGGCAGCATATGACATATATTGGAGACCCTTGATCCTCTTGGTGAGGTACTTTTGGGGTCTCTAGCTGTTGCAAGTGCCGGGTGAGGTACATACCAAATGGGGCATTGTACTCAATCATGGGCCTGATAAGGGAGGAGTATAGGGGTACAATGACCTCCTTTGATCTGGATTTGAATCCCTTCATGATAAGGTGGGCAAGGTAGAAAGTCTTTCTAACCACTTTGGCAACGTGGGTGTCAAATGAGAGGTCACTATCGACTTGGGTCCCCAGGTCTCTGATTACTTTTTCCGTACTCAGTGGGTTACTGTCTATGTGATAATTTGTGGGTACTTTGTTTTTCCCAAAGGGGATGACTATACATTTTTTGGCATTTAGTTTAAGGCCATGACTCCGGCACCAGTTGTCCGTTTCAGTGAGGCCTTTCTGTAGGATGTATGTGTCAGCTGGTGTATCGACTATGGCGCCTAGTTTGCAGCCATCTGCAAACTTTGTCAGCCACAACCCTCCCATGTTTGCTTTCACATCTGAGAAATAAATGTCGAACAAGAGGGGTCCCAGGACAGAGCCCTGTGGGACACCACTTGTGACTGGCTTTGAGTCTGACATGGCTCCAGTGATTTTGACTTTATGGGTTCTATCCTTTAGCCAGTTTGCAACCCATCTTGTGACATATGGATTTACATTTAAGCTGTTGAGCTTGTCTATGATGCCAGAGTGGGGTATTGTGTTGAAGGCTTTAGCCAAGTCCAGGTAGGCTGTATGGACTGCTTTGCCCTCATCAATGGCTCTAGTGACTGTTTCGAAAAAGTCAACCAGGTTCAAAAGGCAGGATCTGCCCTTTACAAAGCCGAACTGGGTGGGATCAAGTGTCTGTAAGTCCCCAATGTCTCTGTTTATGAGTTCCATAATGATTCTTTCCATAGCTTTGCAGACCAGGCTGGTTAAGCTTATGGGGCGGTAGTTACCAGGGTCTGTAGAGGTGCCTCCTTTGTGGTGTGGGACTACTGTTGCTGTACGCCAGTGTTCAGGTACATATCCTGTAGTAAGGCTAAGGTTAAATAACATTTTTATGTGCAGGTTTAGCTCCTCTTGGAGTTCACGTAGCACGCAACCTGGGATACCATCAGGTCCCATTGATGCTGTGTTTTTAGCTTTGCTGAGGGCGGTTCTCACCTGGACATCTGAGATGACAGGGAGGTTACATTCTGCTGGGATAAGTATTTCTTCTTTTGGGGGTGAGGGAGGGGAGAAATTTTCACTGAACCTGTCTGCCAGAATGTTGGCAATATCTGTGGGTTCAGTGTATTTTTTGTCATTGTGAACTAACTCCGGACATATCTGAGGGTTTCCGCCCAGGTTTCTAACATAGCAGAAGAAGGTCTTGTGGTTATCTTTAGTGTCCATAGCGATTTTTCTCTCAAAGTTGGCCTTGGATGTTTTTATGAGAGAACATAGCTTTCTACTAGTGCTGATCAGAGATGCCTTCTCTTTATGGGATTTTGCTCTGTCGTGCAGTAGCTTCCTTCTTTTGTTATACAATTTGTTTATGGCTGGGGTCCACCAGACAGGAGACCTGCCCTTGGTGGAGAGGGTCTTGATTTTATTTGGGATTGCATGATCCATGCATTCTTGGAGATGTCCGTAGAAAGCATTTGTGAAGGATTTTGCATTGTGGGATGTGGTTTCCACTGGCCCAGTGGGCTTAAAGGATACCATCTCAGTTTTAAGAAGTGTAAAGTCGGCTTTTGAGAAGTTTTTCACTGTAGTCTTTTGTGTTGGGGTGGAGGTGGGATATGTATATCCAGGGTGATTAGTTTGTGGTCAGATCTCACTAGTGAGGGGTATACTTCTGGTGTGGAGCACTTTGTCCCCATGTTTGTGATGATCAGGTCTAGTATATTATCTCCCCTTGTGGGAGAGGTGACTAGCTGTTCCATTGCATTTGAATTTATGAATTCCAGGAACCTTTGGGCTAGGGTGTTTGGGCTAGAATAATGTACCCAGTCTATGTTAGGGTAGTTGAAGTCTCCCAATATGATGGTGTTTGGTGAGACATTCATATCCTCCAATGTCTTCTGGAAGGCTGAATGGGGTTCCTGAGATTGGGAGGGTGGTCTTTAACATGCTACCAGTTGTATAGCAGTTTTGCCTATGGTTAGTTGCACCTGGACGGTCTCTGATGCTTCATGTGTTGCCACTAACCTGGAGGTGTGGGTGTCCTTGATGAATATGGACACTCCCCCTCCCTTTTTGGTTTGGCCCGAGTTTTGGGGCCGAAAAGCATGATACGAGGTATAGCCTGGTAGTGCTGGGGTACTCTCAAGAGCCTTGAACCAGGTTTCAGTTACTGCACAGACATCGATGTTCTCCATACTGAGGAGTGCTTTGAGAGCCTGCATCTTGAGATTTAGACTTCTGGCGTTGAGCAGCATTACCCTTAATTTTTTTCCATTTTTGTTTTCTAAGGAGGTGGGTTTGTCTTTTGAGCCTTGCCTAAAAAAGGCACTATGGGGGTGGCAAGAGCCTTAGCCAATATCCGGAAGCCCAGTGGTGACAGATGCAAGCCGTCCCTTGCGAAGCAGCATGGCTTGTCCAGCATGTCATCCCAAGCAGACAGACATTGGATCCCTCTAGAATGACACCAGTATTTGAGGCAATTATTAAAGCTGATCATCTTGTCTTTGTATTGTGGCATCATTCTTGGTGAGGGCAAGATGCTGCTCAGGGTCAGGGTCATACCAGCCTGGGCTACATAATCAGAGAGCTCCTCTATGTCTCTTTTCATGTAGTCCAGGGAGGTACGTCTCAGGTCATTCACGCCGGCATGGACAATGACGGAGTCATATTTGTACTTGCTTTGGAGTGACCTGAGTGCGTGTGTTATGTGGCGGATCCTAGCTCCCAATAGGCAGCTCACCGTTACCATCTCCTTGTTCAGCCTAGTAAGTGGAACGTCAGTGTGTCTGACTATAAGTCACCTATTACTAGTGTATCAGGCATGGTGTTTGGCCTTAAGGGCTGTGATTGTTTGACACACTGATTTATTGAAGTATGTGTAGCATGTGTCATGTTTTGAGGTGGTGGATTTTTGGGTGTCTGCTTTGGGAGGCTCTGTTGTTTTGGTAAGTTTTTTGTTAGAGCCTCCGAGTATGTCTTTGTGTTATTATGTGTTTGGTTTGCAGTTGTGGTAGGTCTATGTGGGACTGGGTCTGGTGTGTGTGTGGTTACCTTCTCCTGTCTGGTCTTCCAGTGCTGAGTTAAGAGAGTTCAGCCTCCAGTTTGGCTATATAGTTGCATCTCTCACATGTATTTGTGTTTGTTGGGAGGAGGAGAGGGTTGTCTGTGTACATGAGACAATTGTAGCATTGTCTCAAGATTTCCAGATTAACCATCTGAACCGGAGAGGATGCTAGTAATCTACCACTCGACATGCTAGAATATTATAAGGGAGTGCTGTGCCTTTAAGGGAAGTGGGTACTCACAGGGGTGGTAGGTGGATGTAGTGCTTACTTTAGTTAGCGAGTGCTTACTTAGAAGAGAGGTTTTGAAAACAACTGCTAGGCTTATAATAAATTGAGTAGACTGATTATTATAAGAGTAGAGCTTTCTTAAGGGAAAATTTGAAGTGCAGACTTGGCTGAGCCAGAAAAAGTTTAACCTTGTTCAACCGGCGCTGCGCTATGCGCACAAACGCGCAAAGCCATGCAAACGTGGATTTTAAACAGGGAACTTCAAAAGAGCTAGAAATGGTCCAAAACAACCAATTACTACAAGCTCTTGTGCTGAGGTCACTCCTTCAGGGACAGATAGGCTGCTCAAGGCTCCCCACTCCCACTGGTGAGCAAAGAAACTTCCTTCTATCCAAGTAAGGCAATGGACAACACAGGAACTACACCACAGCCCAGAATACAGCAAAGCCTGTATACTGCTCTAAACTAGTCGAGGATAGGCGGGAAAACAAGGATTTTTTTGTTTTTTTTGTTTTTGAGATAGAAAGCACACAGAAATGCAGGAAACAGTAATAAATCAGTTACACAGGCTAGCGCACTTTAGTGGGCAGCCTCAACAGTTAAATTTAACAAACAACAAACAACTTTCGACCAATTTTCGACTAAATGAGACTTTAAGTGCAGATAATATATAATGCAACAAACAGTTAAAAAACAGTTTAAGCTTGTTCAAAGTAAGCAAGAGAAGGTATTTCAGTTAAAAAATTGCAAAAAATACTTAAATCAGGAAAGCAGTCACTTTTCTCAGTTCTCTGCTGCTAGGACCACCCTGCAGGACCACGAGGAGCTGTGTCTGAGTAGTATAGCCAAAACAAAACCGCTCAGAGGCGGATTTTAAACAGGGAACTTCAAAAGAGCTAGAAATGGTCCAAAACAACCAATTACTACAAGCTCTTGTGCTGAGGTCACTCCTTCAGGGAGAAATAGGCTGCTCAAGGCTCCCCACTCCCACTGGTGAGCAAAGAAACTTCCTTCTATCCAAGTAAGGCAATGGACAACACAGGAACTACACCACAGCCCAGAATACAGCAAAGCCTGTATACTGGCCTAAACTAGTCGAGGAGAGGCGGGAAAACAAGGATTTTTTTTAGTTTTTTTTGTTTTTTAGATAGAAAGCACAGAGAAATGCAGGAAACAGTAATAAATCAGTTACACAGGCTAGCACACTTTAGTGGGCAGCCTCAACAGTTAAATTTAACAAACAACAAACAACTTTCGACCAATTTTCGACTAAATGAAACTTTAAGTGCAGATAATATATAATGCAACAAACAGTTAAAAAAACAGTTTAAGCTTGTTCAAAGTAAGCAAGAGAATGTATTTCAGGTAAAAAATAGCAAAAAATACTTAAATCAGGAAAGTAGTCGCTTTTCTCAGTTCTCTGCTGTTAGGACCACTCTGCAGGACCACGAGGAGCTATTTCTGAGTAGTATAGCCAGAAAAAAACGCTCAGAGGCGGGTTTTAAACAGGGAACTTCAAAAGAGCTAGAAATGGTCCAAAACAACCAATTACTACAAGCTCTTGTGCTGAGGTCGCTCCTTCAGGGGCAGATAGGCTGCTCAAGGCTCCCCACTCCCACTGGTGAGCAAAGAAACTTCCTTCTATCCAAGTAAGGCAATGGACAACACAGGAGCTACACCACAGCCCAGAATACAGCAAAGCCTGTATACTGGTCTAAACTAGTCGAGGAGAGGTGGGAAAACAAGGATATTTTTTTGTTTTTTTTTTGTTTTTGAGATAGAAAGCACACAGAAATGCAGGAAACAGTAATAAATCAGTTACACAGGCTAGCACACTTTAGTGGGCAGCCTCAACAGTTAAATTTAACAAACAACAAACAACTTTTGACCAATTTTCGACTAAATGAAACTTTAAGTGCAGATAATATATAATGCAACAAACAGTTAAAAAGACAGTTTAAGCTTGTTCAAAGTAAGCAAGAGAAGGTATTTCAGGTAAAAAATAGCAAAAAATACTTAAATCATATATTTATTTTGGTTTCTTATATAAATTTAATGTAATTTAACTTTTTATAATATATTATAATATAAAATAATATATTTTGGTTTTTACATACTTATATAGTATATATTTTATGTATTTTTATATAACAATGGTTTATTTTTAGGCATTATTTACCATCCCAATTGTATATGTTTTTTGTTTTGGGTTGGAAATGGTAAATGTTATTATTATTTCCTTCTTACATGGTTAAGATTAGCATTTGTGTAACATGGTTTACATAGCCAATGTTGCTTTAAATGATTTTTAAATGATTCTTGCTGTATAACGTCATGTATTTGGGCTGCCCTAGCCCATTGGCTCAGTAGGTTTGTGTAAGGATTTTTAAACTGGGAAGTGTAAAGTTTTTATTCGTCTGAAGAAGCTGATATAACTTTGTTCAGTGAAAGCACTTACGTTCATTAAACAGTTGAATACTCCATTGCCTGCTCATTTTCCTTCTTTGTTAAAGAAATTCCAGAACAGATGAGAAACAAAGTAATTGACATCTATCAGTCTAGAAAAAGGTTATAAAGCCATTTCTAAAGCTTTGGGACTCAAACGAACCACAGTGAGTGCCATTATCCACAAATGGAGAAAACATGGAACAGTGGTGAACCTTTCCAGGAGTGGCCGGCCTACGAAAATTACCCCAACAGCACAGCGACGACTCATCCAAGATGGCACAAAAGAACCCAGAACAACATCTAGGGAACTGCAAGCCTCACTTGCCTCAGTTAAGGTCAGTTTTCATGACTCAACTATAAGAAAGAGACTGGGCAAAAATGGCATGCATGGCAGAGTTCCAAGGTGAAAACTACTGCTGATCAAAAAGAACATAAAGGCTTATCTCACTTTTGCCAAAAACCATCTTGATGTTCCCCAAGACTTTTGGGAAAATATTCTGTGGACTGACAAAACAAAAGTTGAACTTTTGGGAGGTGTGCGACCCATTACATCTGGCATAAAAGTAACACAGCATTTCAGAAAAAGAACATCATGCCAACAGTCAAACATCGTGGTGGTGGTGTGATGGTCTGGGGCTGCTTTGCTGCTTCTGGACCTGGAAGACTTGCTGTGATTGATGGAACCATGAATTCTGCTCTCTACCAAAAAATCCTGCAGGAGAATGTCCGGCCATCAGTTCATGACCTCAAGCTGAAGCGCACTTGGGTTCTGCAACAGGACAATGATCCAAAACACACCAGCAAGTCCACCTCTAAATGGCTTAAAAAAAAACAAAATGAAGGTTTTGGAGTGGCCTAGTCAAAGCCTGGACTTGAATCCAATTGAGATGCTATGGCATGACCTTAAAAAGGCATGGCTGAATTATAACAATTCTGCAAAGAACAGTGGGCCAAAATTCCTCAACAGCGATGTGAATGACTCATTACCAGTTATTGCTAACATTTGATTGCAGTTGTTGCTGCTAAGGGTAGCACAACCAGTTATTAGGTTTAGGGGGCAATTACTTTTTCACATAGGGCCATGTAGGCTTGGATAGTTTTTTTTTTCCTTAATAAATAAAATCATCACTTAAAAACTGCATTTTGTGTTTACTTGGGTTATCGTTGTCTAAAATTTATATTTGTTTGATCTGAAACATTTAAGTGTGGCAAACATGCAAAAAAAAATAAGAAATCAGGAAGGGGCAAATACTTTTCCATTGCACTATATATATTTGCAATACTGGGAGGCTTTTTAAAGTTATATTTTTTTCTTTCTTTTGTTTTTGTTAACTTGTTTATTTTGTTGTACTTCTCCGACACTGGCTAATGTAATGCAATGTTATCATATCATATTAGCTTAAGATACTTGTTATTTTATTATTATGCTGAAGTTTTGTATTCACTTTACTGATTTTCTCACGGTATATTACTTTTTACTTAATAGCATTTGAAAGTATTTGCAGAAGAAAACAATGAAAAAATGGAAGAAAAACAGATCAGCAATTTGTTTACGATAAATATGTGTACCTAAGTGATATCTTCATTCAGTGTTCACATACAATTATCACAATTTATTATTTTTATCATATACATGTAGGAAGGGTGGAGCCTAGTCAAGGTCTAAATTACAACCAATGTCTCACAAGCCTATGATCTCACTCCTTAATTCCCATACCTCTGCACATGTGGATATTAACGTATGAGAAGGAAACAGCAAACAGGCAGCCTCATTATGGGACTGCTAACATTTTAACCTAGCGAGGGTTGTATACCACCTGTGTACTAATCTGATCATTGAAGTCCCCCACTGCCCCTTCCGTTCTTATAGCTTTTACCTTCTTTGATGCAGCAGCATTTAAGTCCTCCTTTGCTACCTCTCTCTTCCTCCCAGTTCTGTCTCAGTTTCCCCATGCCTTCTTTGATACCGAAACTTTCCCCAAGTCATTATATGTCTCATGTATTCTCGCTTTCTCCTTCTCCTTCAATACCGCCATTTTAATCCTATAAGGATTCTGAATATACCTCAACTTGTTTAATGTGTTAATATTGGAACTATACTGCCTTCCTTAACCAAAAAATGATATTGGATATTCCCTTGGTACCTTTCTCTACCAAATCCCTTTACCAATTCACCCCTTCATCAGTCTTTCTCCTTCCTTAAGATCTCCCTCATTCTATTGCCTTCTTACCCTGTTTCTCATCACATCATTCTCTGCATGCCTCAATGCACTTTCCTCTCTGTGACTCATTCCACACCCCTCTACTCCCCTTACTTATTGTATCACTTATTTGGCTGTCCACATCCCACTGCCTTCTGCTCCTCCCTTTGTAATGTTTGGGTCATATTCACTTCTACATCAGTCCACAAAGGCATGCACACCCCATCCCTCCTTACCTATTTGCCTGCAACTTAATTTTGCTGTTTCTTACCCCTTTCAAATTACACATACTATCTTTTAAATAAAAAGAATACATGTTAATTAAATGGTAGGTGTTTGCTATGGATATGGATAGAGTATGAGATTGAGAATGGTGGCAGTTATGGGAAAGGCTGAGCTGTAGTTGTCAGCAACTTGGGTCAAATATGAGACTGCAAGACACTGGGAGCAGAGGAAGCAGACAGGGATGCTTGTCCCAGATGTATTTAAATTCTGTGTCTGGAATGTACAATATAGTGAACTAACTACAGTGCAATAAAGTGAGAGAAAGACTGTAACAATAAAACTACAGATGAGCATTGCTGGCAGAATTTGATTTCAGCAGTTTTAGTGTATACTTATTCACAAAAGTGGGTACTAGTCATAACAGGAATTTGTGTTACTAAAATGCTAGCAAGAAACTATGAAGATATTTATTACAGATATGGAAGTGAATATGTTTTCAGCTTCATTAAGAAAATGATTACACATATTAGCAGCTATTTAGACAGGAAAAAGCTGTGCTTTACAGAAATGCCCCTAACAAGCAAAGACTTATTAGCTCAGGTTTCCAGTGGATCAGTCACAGAATAATTAATATACACTTGATAAAATAAACAGAATTTTACCCAAGTATAATGACCTATAAAGGAAAGCTCAAAAATAAAAGTGGGCATCCTATTATGGCTACTGGTGGAAATTAGAGAATAAATGGAAAGACAATGTAGGGCAGGTGACAGGTGAATGAGTAGCAAATAGGCAAAGGAAAACTGAGTCAGGCAGCATTACAGCAATACTACAACAGGTTAACAGCTGCCTAGACTGATATTTATTTATATTTATTGACATTTGTTTACCAGGAAAGTCCAACTGAGCATTGTTCTTTTTCAGGGAGGCCCGGAGAGAAAAACTTCACTATATAGGCATTATGAACATCATTTGCATTGACTCATCATTTGTAGTCCATTTCATTCATGAGCAACAGGTCCATTATTCAGACATCCTTGACATCAGTTACATCACTTAAAAATAGTTTCAGTTAAAAATAATGGTTACATGGATTGTATATGAATACATGTTTTAAGGTACAGTGTTAGAACACCCAAAGAAAGGAAGGAGTGGGGGTGGCACAAGGAAGTTGAAGAAGATGAGATGATAGAGGAGGGTATATTGTGATAATAGTGCATTGGATTGTGTACAGTGGAAAGTTATGGCACACATTCATGTAGCTATAATAGTACGAGTTTAACTAGAGGTGGTGTACATACACAGCCATTCATCTATCAGGTGCTGCTTCAGTTGGGATTTAAAATCTTTCAGGTTGCAAACTGTTCCTAAGTGGAGGAGGATTGTGTTCCAGCTATTAGCAATGCCATATGACTACAGGGAGTATCCTGCATTGTTGTTAGGTTTGGTTATGAAGAGTAATGATTTGTCACTGGGGTGTAGAGGTCTCTTAGTAGTATAAGGCTAAATGATGTAGTGAAGAGATGGGAATTTTTCAGGGTTGTCCAGTAGTTTGAAGGTTGTAATTAATTGCGAGTACAATAGAGAATTACTTTGTTTGAACCAGTTTAGTTATTTTAGGGAAAGGCAAGTGATGTGATCTATATTGTTGGTTAGTTGCAAATCTGGCAACTTTATTGTAGCATTATTCTAGTTTGGCAGATAGAGAGAAGTTAAGATTGATTTGGATAGAGGAAGCATATAATGGGTCTGGGAATAGAAAAGAAGTTGCTATGTTTTGTCTAGCAAAGTCTATAATGTAGCTTTTTACTCTCTAGAGGCAGGCCTACCTTTTGGTGTGTGCTTTTTAAGGCTTGCTGAAAGTGGAGATCAAATTTCAGGTGATTGTCTATACACCTAGTAGTTTCAGTTGGATGACAGTGTATTAAAGGTAGTTTTTTGGAAGAAGAAAGAGTGGAAAGAGTTGGGGGTGAACAATCATAATTGTTCATTTTTTTTTTTTTTTTTTTTTGGATTCAGGAAAAGTTGCAAGTTTTCAAGCCATGCTTCCATGGAGAATTTCTGAATGATTGTTTGAAGCATGGATACTGTCCTAGTAACACATATTAGAGTGGAGTCATCAGCATATTGTACTGTGTTGGCCTTTTTCGCTG
Source organism: Protopterus annectens (assembly GCF_019279795.1). NCBI lineage: Eukaryota > Metazoa > Chordata > Ceratodontiformes > Protopteridae > Protopterus > Protopterus annectens. Next base: position 344,392,325 of record NC_056741.1, on the reverse strand, counting down.
CTGCATTTAGGTTGTTGGCAAGTAAGTTAAACAGTAGCAGTTCTATGATGGGGCATTGTGGGACTGCAATGGATATAGGATGGAAAGAGGAGAAATCATTTTGCCATTTCACTGCATAGGACCTATTAGTGAGGTAACTTAAAAACTAGTTAAGTGAGGAAGGTAATCGCCCATAGGAAAAGAGTTTGGGTCTATATTATAACATCAAAGTTACGGAACATTGAATATAATATGGTCGACACCATATTGATGAAGTTCCATAACTTCGAAAATAAAAAAAAAATTTAAACTTTACATTTTTACCCTAATGGGTTTAAGCAGGGGGGCAAGCGTCCCTGCACCCCCTACACCCCCTGCTACTTAAATATACCAACTCCAAGATTGCACTTCAATGTAGTATGGTGCAGGAAAGGGAAGATTTCCCTTTCCTGCACTGTAGCATGATCTCAGAGTTGGTATATTTAAGTAGCGGGGAGTGTGAGGGGTGCAGGGGGGCATGCCCCCCTGCGTAAACGCTTACTTTTTTTTTTTTTTTTTTTTTAATAATTTTTTTATTTGGCTTTGATGGTTTAATACTTCAATGCATAAAGTTCGATCTTTATGCATTCAAAGTATTAAACATTTGAGGTTATAATATAGACCCAAAGAGTTTAGTTAGGAGAATATGACTGTGTCAAATGTCTTGGATAGATTCAGAAATAAGGCTGAGATTAGAAAACCTGAATTTCTATTGTGCTTTTTTTATATCTGTAAACCTTAGAAGGGCAGTATTTTTACTGTGATTGGGTCTGAAACCATGCTGTGAGGGAGATGAGAGGTTATGAGAAGTAATATATGTAGTAAGTTGAGAGTGAATATGTTTTTCTAAGATTTTGGATAAGGGTGATAGAATGATGATTGATCTACAGTTTCTGAGCTAGCTTTACAAGCCACCTTTATGGAAAGGTATTATACAGGATTTTTTTCCATAAAGTAGAAACATATTTTTCTTAGACAGTGCAGTTTATTAGTACTGATACAGGATATGCAAGGCTATTCCGACGAGTTTGAGGTATTCATATGGAAGTTGGTCAGTGACTGTGTTTTTTGTCTTAAGGATTCATAGGTATTTTTTAATTGTAGATAATGGCTCTGGATTGAGTGTGAGAGTTTGTCATGGTTTCAGTGACTGGAATGGGATGTCTAGATTTGTAGTAGCTTTGTTTTTGTAGAAGGGAGGTTACTGTATTTACAAAATTTTGTTAAACTGTGAAGCATAGCTTTGGGAGTTATTGGTTGGAGATAGGCTGGGTTAGGCTTATTTTCCAGAAATGAGCAATATATTTATTAATTTTCAAAAGTTTTTTGGATTGAAACTGGGTTTTTGTAACCACTTACCCCAAAAACTATACTCATCTTAATGACATATTTCTTTTTATACATCTTGAAATAGTTATGCTATACTCCTGATTATTGACATTGTATAATATTGTATTGCTACTTAATGCCTTGTAATAATCCTGTAACATTGTTGTTTAATGCTAATTTATAATGAAAATTGTATAATATGTTGGAGCTTTTCTCCCTGGGCCTCCGCTGAAAAAGGGATCTTCAGCTCAGCTGGACAATCCCGGTCAACAAATGTAAAATAAAATAAATAAATAATAAATAAATAAATATGTTTTGGATGTTGCTATCATAAGCTTTCTTTGTCCTGTTTTATGCATTGTTTGCTGTGGTTCCTTATTTGTCTATATCATTGCAGGGATGCCTGAGACTTGGTTTGTAGACATGACTTTGAGGTGTTAGTTGCATGAGTTGTTCTGTTTTTTTTAGTTAATCAGGGTGTTGGTTTGTTTTTAACTCTTGGTTCTTAACGGTGCTTGCTGTGCTAAGATATTTAGAAGTATTGCATAAGCTATGTCTACTGTTTCATCAAGAGAAGAGCTTTAAGTGGAACCCAGTTGATTCAGAGTAGGCTAGACGTAAAAGTTTCTTTATAGAAGTTAATGAGGTTTATGACTGTGTTATAATGATGAACCTTCTGGGGCTGTATGGGGTGTCTGATTATGTAGCATAGCTGGTGCTACCTTAGGCTACTGGGTAGGATGCCTCTTGTGACAACAGTGTTTGGGGTAGATTTTAGAATCCAGTCTATGATGGATTGTACAGATGTAGCCTTGTTAATTCTATTTGGAGTCTTGATCAATTTAGAGAAGCTGTAGAGCTGAATTAAATTTGTTGGATTTTCTAGGGCTGCTTTTTTCAGTCTGTGTTAATGTCTCCTAGCAAGATGGTTTCCAGTCTTATGTTGGACAAGATCCAGGGGAGGATCTCTTCCAGGATGGGAACTTTGTTAGCAGGTGGTATATATATATATATACCATAACACAGTCATAAACCTAGTTGCCTCGTGGTTTGAGCGTCTTTTCAGGCTTGTTGGCTGTTGGTGAAGCACCCTCCAAGAGGAAAAAACGCTGAGAGAAGAAGGGAGCCACTTTTGAGATTTTAAGTATTTTTTCTCTGTTTATTTGCTAAGTTTTTCTGCATAGCTGCCTAGCTTGAGCATTTTCTGGCTTGTTAAACTTGATTTCTGTATTAGTAGCTGTATTTAGAGCACAACCAAAAGCTGTTTGCTGAATTTCCTGTTTGCACATAATTTTAAATCGTTTTTTCTTAAAACTTGCATATTTTCTGTCCTTGACCTAGCACTCTTGTGTGGGGTCATTTACTGCACTGTTATAACTTGATATTACTTGTGAACCTCTGCTATCTCTGTAAAAACAAAACAAAAAAAAAATCTTGCTTTTTCCCACTTTTCTGAGAGTTAAAAAGTTCAGTTACAGGCTTGCTGTTCCTGAACTGTTTGAAAGTTTCTGTGAGGCCATTTTGCTTGGGCTGAGGGAGGGTCTCTGTGTTCATCAGTGGCAGTGACTAACATTGAGCAGCTTCCCTGCCCCCCGTAGAGGTGGTTACTGACTTGAAACTGTAGTTTTATTCTCCCTTTTGGGTCTATTCCTGCTTCTTTCCAGCCCCTGCTATCAAGCACGCTTTAACGTGCTTTAGCCTGATAGCGGAGTTGCCACTAGAGCAGCATCGGGCAGCGCCGGTTAAACAAGGTTAAACTCTTTCTGGCTCCAGAAAGTCTGTTCAATTTTTCCCTTAGAACTGCTCTGTTAGGAACCTAAACAATTTACACCTACACTAAAAAGTGCAGCACTTGTTCCAAATAGCTTTTTCTTCTCAAAAAGCTCAGCACTTGTCTTATAAGCATATCCCTTGTCTTATAAGCATTCTCTTTGCAGGTCAAGCACTCCTATATTATACAAATCTCTCACTAGCAAAACCCCCCAGGAGTGCCCACTTCCCTGCTAAGCCCACTACTTTTCTGTCTCATACCAACTCATAATTCTTTCTAGCATGTCGAAGGGTCAGATGCTGGCGTCCTCTCCTGCCCATTTGGTGAATCTGGGAATTCTGAGACAATGTTACAATTGCCTCATGTACACGGACAACCATCTCCTCCTCCCATGTAACACTAACACTTGTGAGAGATGCAGCTATTTAGCCAGACTGGAGGCTGAGCTCTCTCAACTCAGGACTGGCAAGACCAGGCAGGAGGAGAAGGCAACTACACACACCACAATACCAGTCTCACATAACTCAACCACACCACTGAATCAAACACATAAACACACTAAGACATACTCGGAGGCTCTGAGTAAAAATTTACCTAAACAGCAGAGGCCTCCAAAGCAGACACCCAAGCAACTGCAAACTCAATACACCACACAAACAACACATAAACAACAAAATCAGTGTACAAAGCAGTCACTGCCCTTAAGGCCAAATACAACACCAAACATACTTGTCATAGGTGACTCCATAGTCAGACACACTGACGTCCGCTCACCAGACTGAGTAAGGAGAAGGTCACAGTAAGCTGCCTGTCGGGCGCTAGAATCCGCCACATAACACAAGCACTCAGGTCTCTCAACAGCAGGTACAAGTATGACTCAGTCATTGTCCACGCTGGTGTCAACGACCTGAGACGTACCTCCTTGGACTACATGAAAAGAGACATTGAGGAGCTCTCTGATTATGTAGCCCAGGCAGGTATGACCCTGACCTTGAGCAGTATCCTACCTTCACCTAGAATGATGCCACAATACAGTGATAAGATGATCAGCTTTAATAATTGGCTTAAATTCTGGTGTCATTCAAAGGGGATCCAATGTCTGTCTGCCTGGGATGACATGCTGGACAAGCCATGCTGCTTCACAAGGGACGGCTTGCACCTGTCACACCTAGGCTTCCGGATATTGGCAAAGGCTCTTGCCACCCCCATAGTGCCTTTTTTAGGCAAGGCTCAAATTCTAAACCTACCACCCTAGAACACAAAAAGTAAAAACTAAGGGTAATGCTGCTCAATGCCAGAAGTCTCAATCTCAAGATGCACGCACTCGAGGCCCTTCTCAGTATGGAGAACATCGATGTCTGTGCTGTGACAGAAACCTGGTTCAAGGCTCCTGAGAGCACCCCAGCACTAGCAGGTTTCACCTCATATCATGCGTTCCGGCCCCAAAATCCTGACAACACCAAGAAAGGAGGGGGGGTGTCCATATTCATAAAGGACACCCACACCTCAAGGTTGGTGGCAACGCACGATGCATCGGAGACCATCCAGGTGCAATTAACCATAGGCAAGACTGCTCTGCAATTTGTAGCATGTTACAGGCCACCCTCTAAAACTCAGGAACCTCACATGGCCTTCTTGAAAACAATGGAGGGGATAAATGTATCTCCAAACACCATCATACTAGGTGACTTCAACTACCCTAATATAGACTGGGAACACTACTCAAGCCCAAACACTCTAGCCCAAAGGTTCCTGGAGTTCATAAACTCAAATGCCATGGAACAACTAGTCACCATCCCCACAAGAGGAGAAAACATACTTGATCTCATCATCACGAACATGGGATTACAATGTTCAACACCGGAAGTATACCCCTCACTGGTGAGATCAGATCATAAACTAATCTCGCTGGAGGTCCTCATCCCGCCCCACCTGAAACAAAAAGACCACAGTGAAAAACTTCTCAAAAGCCGACTTCACACTTCTAAAAACTAGTGTGGTCTCCTTTAAGGCCCCTGAGCCAGTGGTAAACATTACTCAAACCGCTGAATCACTTACAAATGCCTTCTACCAGCACCTACAGGACTGCATGGATCAGGCAATCCCAAACAAAACTAAGACTCTTTGTACCAAAGGCAAGCATCCAGTCTGGTGGACCCCAGCCATAAACAAGCTCTACAACAAAAGGAGGAAGCTACTACAAGATAGAGCAAAATCCTTGAAAGGTAAGACACCTTTGATCATTATAAGTAAAAACTAAGAGCTCTCATAAAATCATCCAAGGCAAATTTTGAGAGAAAAATTGCCAAGGATTCAAAAGACAATCATAAGGCCTTCTTTAGCTATGTTAGAGACCTAGGAGGAAACTCCCAGATATGCTCAGAATTAGTTCAAAATGATGTGAAGATTACTGAACCTACACACATTGCCAACATACTGGCTGACAGGTTCAGTGCAAACTTCTCCCTCCCCCAAAAGGAGAGATATCTATACCAGAGGAGTGTAGCCCCCCAAACAACTCGAACGCCCAGGTGAGAACTGCTCTCTCCAAAGCAAAAACACAGCATCCATGGGACCGGATGGTGTCCCCGGCTGTGTGCTCCATGAACTCAATGAGGAATTAAACCCGCAGTTAGGACAGCTGTTTAATCTTAGCCTCACCTCAGGATACGTACCCAAGGAGTGGCGCACGGCGACTGTGGTCCCACTTCACAAGGGCGGTGCCTCCACCGACCCTGGAAATTACCGTCCCATTAGCTTGACAAGCCTTATCTGCAAAGCCATGGAGAGGATCATAATGGAACTCATAAATAAAGACATAGGGAACTTGCAGACTTTGGATCCAACCCAGTTTGGCTTTGTCAAAGGCAGATCATGCCTTTTAAACTTGGTTGACTTTTTCGAGACAGTCACCAAGGCCATTGATGAGGGAAAGGCAGTCCATACAGCCTACCTTGACCTGGCAAAGGCCTTCGACACAATACCCCACTCAGGTATCATCAAAAACTCATCAGCTTGAATGTAAACCCATACATCACAAGATGGGTTGCAAACTGGCTAAGTGACAGAACCCACAGGGTCAGAGTTGCTGGAGCCATGTCAGACTCAAAGCCTGTCACAAGTGGTGTCCCACAGGGCTCAGTCCTGGGTCCACTCTTGTTCGGCATCTACTTTTCTGAAGTACAAGCAAACACAGGAGGGTTATGGCTGACAAAGTTTGCAGATGACTGCAAACTGGGCCATAGTCGAAAACACATCTGACACAGATATCCTTCAGAAGGGCCTCACAGAAACAGATAACTGGTGCCAGAGCCATGGCCTAAAGTTAAATGCCAAGAAATGCATAGTCATACCCTTCGGGAAAAACAAGGTTACCCCTAGCTACCATATAGGTGGCAATCCACTGAGCACAGAAGAAGTCATCAGGGATCTGGGGACCCAGGTTGACAGTAGCCTTCGCTTGACACTCATGTTGCTAAAGTAGTTAGGAAAACCTTCTACATTGCCCACCTGATCATGAAGGGATTCACATCTAGATCAAGGGAGGTCATCGCCCCTGTACTCATCACTCATTAGACCTATGATTGAGTACAATGCCCCATTCGGAATGTATCTGACCAGACACCTGCAGCAGCTGGAAAGGCCCCAAAAGTTCCTCACCAAAAGGATAAAGGGTCTCAAAAATATGTCTTATGCTGCCCGACTGAAAGAACTCCAGCTCTATTCAGTCTCATACCGCTTGCTCAGAGGTGACCTGTGCCTGACATATAAGGCCATGTCAAACCCTGATTTGATGAATATGCTTCACCTCAAAAATCTAGATCCCTCAGAACCACAAGGGCGGGAGACTTAAACCTTGACACGGTTATTAATAGAACATGCTGGAGGGACAGATTCATCACCCAGAGACTCCCTATGCTGTGGAACAAAATCCCGGTACATGTGAGGCAGAGCACCTCGCTGGCCTTGTTCAAGAGGAATCTTGACCAATGGATGGGGGATCGCAGATATACCCCAGGGATTACTTCAGTGTCACTGCTTGACAGAGGCACAGCAAAATAATAGGCATAGTTTTATTCAAACTAAAGGGGTGGCGAAAGCCAAATAACTATGGGCTAGGCTTATAAATGCCCTTGGGCAGATAGCCTAGTATGAACCTATGAACCTATGAACCTATATATATATATATATATATATATATATATATATATATATATATATATATATATACACCAATGATAGCTAGAGATTTGTGAATATTCAGTTTGAGGCGTGAGATATGTTCAGCATTGTTGAAGGTGGGTATAATATCATGGTAAATGGAGAAAGCTAAAACATTTTTATTAAAAAAGCAACTCCATCTTCTTTTTTGTTGGTTCTATCTAGTTTGAGTATGTTATAACTTCATGGTAGTATTTCTGTATGCACTTCAGTTAAGTTAAGAAACAACTACTACTTAGGCCCCAGGCACCCTTGATGAGTCTTTAAACATAAAATGGATACATTTTTGAAAAATAGATTTTTTGATTATTGTTCATTTTCGGGTCAGAAAATGCCCCTTTCTCTGCAACATATATTGTGTTTGTTATTGGAGAGAACAGCATGCCTCCCAACCGTACTGAATTACTTGGTTTTTACTGAGTTTTGGGGTCCAAATAATGGGATGCCACAATTCCCAAGTGGCACCCCTTCATTTCTGCATTTCCCGGCTGTTTTATTAGAATTTTTTCCAACTTTTTGAGCTGACATCATCCCGTGCACAATGACGTCAGCTCCATGAAATAGTCTGCCAGTCTGTCGGAATTGACCTCAATGTACGTGCATTCATTTCCGGCAGGCTGCTAGGGGATGGAACTCCTTAGCTGTTAATGGCAGAATAAAGCTGCTGCAGCATGCAGAGTTAAATTTTCCTAAGCTGCAAGCCAGCCCCAAGGCTAGAATGGAGCTGCAGAGGTAATGCTGCTGATAATTAGTTGAGAAGTAATGCTGCTTGCAAGGTGGTTTTCTGAGAAAGGCTGCAAGGTTACAGCTAGAGTGTGTGTGTAATGAGTTGTTATTGAGTGTGTGTGTGTGTGTGTGTGTGTGTGTGTGTGTGTGTGTGTGTGTGTGTGTGTGTGTGTGTGTGTGTGTGTGTGTAATTAGTTGTCATTGAGAGAAGCAATGCTGCTTCCAAGGTGGTTTTAAGCTGCGAGGGCTGTTGCAAGGTGGTTTTAATCTGCAAGTTTAAGCCACAAGGGCTGTTACAAGGTGGTTTTAAGCCATGAGGGCTGTTGCAAGATGGTGTGTGTGTGTGTGTGTGTGTGTGTGTGTGTGTGTGTGTGTGTGTGTGTGTGTGTGTGTGTGTGTGTGTGTGTGTCTTTGTACAGGTAAAAAGAGCCTAAAGTCCCTGCCCACCACCACTTCCAGATGCCTCACATTTTTGTTCTGTTCCTCATAAAATCTGTGGTTTTCTGCATTTTAGTGGCAAATCAGTGAAGGATTGAATTCACTAAATAATGACAGGCATTTGACTTTCAGACTTCATAGTCTTCAGAAAATAAATGGTAGCACAAAACCTTTTACTCTAGCAATTTTCTAAGTTTATAAGATCGGTATTTGAAATTTGTCCTTATTTTTGGGGCTGTATTCCCACATTATTGGCTTTGTCCATTTTTTTTTTGCTAAGAGGTTGACAGCTATGGTGAGAAGTGAGAACTGAATTCTGTATTCCCCCATTATTGGCTTTGTCCAGGATTTTTGTGCTAACAGGTTGAGAGCTATGGTGAGAAGTGAGAACCAAATTCACTAAATGATAGCTATTTAAATTTCAGTCTTCATGTCTTTCAGAAAACTGCTGGTTTAGCATAGTGGTGTATTCCTCTGACTGTAGTGCACAGGTTCCTGGGTTCAAAACTTTGCAATAAAATGCATGGTGGTAACACAACATTTTATTCTAGCAACTTTCCAAAATTATACAAGCAATGCTTAAAATGTGTCCCTGGTTTTGGGGCTTTTGTCTTGCCCCCCCCCAATACATTTTGGCTTTTTCCAGATTTTTTCTGCTGCAAAGTTGAGAGATACAGTTGAATGTTGAGTGGATTTTACAAGGAGCTGAAAGCTTCAGGGGAAGAGAAGTTTAGTGTTGCTTTTGCTGAGTCTGCTTGCATTGTTAATAGCATAACAGGTTAAATACTTGCTTTTGATGCAGAAGGCTGTGGGTTTTACTCCCACAGTATGTAGATGCATTGTTGATACTGTACTGTGTTGTTGTACTTTTAAAGGGGGTGTGTGTAACAAGTCAAGGGTGTAGCTACAGATACAACAGAAGTGAGAAAATGTCATGCACAAGGGCATTTGTGCCTCAGTGGAAAGAGACAAAAATATCATTAATCCAAATTCAGGAACAGAAAATCAGAATTACTATGTTCTGTGCTGCATTATAAGAAAAATATTTTTAAACAAGAACAGTACATTTTGCAGCATTCAAGATAAAACACATATTTTTCCACTGCAGACAGTGGAGAAGCAAGAGTGGCCAGTTAACAGCACCTGGACTACAAGGATAATTTTGATGCTTCAGGATGAATGTAAGAGAGGGTCTGTCAGTACTTGGTCTTGGACTAAAAATTGGAAGTCTTAAAACATGCAGTTCACCTAGTTTATTTAGTTGTGCATTTACAGCTACTGAGTTGGTCTGATAACACAAATCAGAGTAAGTCAAGCAAAATACTGAAATAAAAAATAAGTTCGACAAGCTGTGCAAGATGCTCATGGCTTACACTACTGTCATTCTATATATATATATATATATATATATATATATATATATATATATATATATATATATATATATATATATAAATGTGTGTGTGTGTGTGTGTGTGTGTAGACTTTTATGATGAAGATGTTCTGAATTGGGCAGTTTTGTCATTATTGGTTTATGCATTTTGTTTCATTGCCAACTGGAAAAATGTTCAAACAATAAATTTAAAATGTGCTCTAAGTCTAACAAGTGTGCTGTATTATACACGGAATATAATTTAATAAAGTCAGGAGGTGTATCAAAGAACACATGTATGTTTCTTGTTTTGTGTGCAAGGGGCCTATGATTTGAAAACAGCCCAAAGGTAATCTTTATCCACCACTGGCTAAATGCATTTTCTTTGGATATGATGTCGGTTTCACTGCTGTTTCAATGAATGTGAGGTTCAAGGTCAGAGAAGTTTTAATGCTAAGTCTATTTTCATTGTGAGACAGTATTGCTTGGTTTAGCAGATGTCTTTTAGAGTTTGTGCATTGTGCAATAAAAATGTAAATCTAAAATCCAAATAATCATTGTAGAAGTAAAGCAGAATGCACATTAGTGTTTTTGGTAAATGGGGTGAAATAGCCAGGTAATGGGACATTGGAATGGCTGCAGGAGGACTCTGGTGCCATATTCTGGTTGTCTGTTGTTCAGTTTGCATTTGAAAGCTTGTATCCCACAACCCATTGAAGTGGGTGGGATTACATAATTATGTATGCAAATGTTATGTTAATCAGCATACAGATTTGTACCAATTTTTCATGGGCCTTGTCCAGATTTTTGATGTTTCCAGGATGAGAGGTATGGTGTACAGTGCAGTGTACTTATACAGTAGAGATAAGCAACAAAAAATATCATATAAAACCTCAGAAATGTACTACCATCCATATGATATTCAGCCTAAGAATCTCCAAAAAGCAGTGCCCCCATGAGCTGCTAAATGCGGACAGACTGTGAGGCTATATTCAAATGATAGAACCTTGGCTGCTTTGCTTTGCAGCTGAGATAGCACTAAGTGAGCACTGTGCAGCCCCTGCAGTCATGCTCTGTGCAGCTGAGACAGTGTTCAGTTATGGACATTGTAATGTCTATAGCTGAGTTCTGTGCAGTTGAGAGCATTCAATTAGGGACTGTGTAATGTCTGTAGCTGAGCTCTGTGCAGCTAAGATACCATTCAGTCAGGGGCTATGCAGCTTGTGCAGATGAGATATCACTCAGTCAGTGACTATGTAGCCTTTGCAGCTGTGGCCTGTGAAGCTGAAATGTAACTTATTCAGGGGTGGGGCAGCCTTGGCAGCTGTTCCCTGTGTGACATGCTTTCTTTTGCTCTTTGATTTACCAAAGACACTTTTGTTTTGCATGTATCTCATGTCATAGTCTGTTATATGTAATCAACAGGGCATCTCCTACATTCACTGTATCACAAAAAATGACAGATGTCCACTCTTTGAAACATGTAAGTCATAAGATATCATGATGATCATTAAGATACCATTAGCATCTGGTTCTGTAGAAGAAACTTCCATTTGGGCCACAGCTGATACTTCTGTTATGGTAGATAGATGAAGTATAACACCAATGGCATCTGGTAACTTCAAATCAAAGGTGGGCTGCGGGAGACAGACGAATGGGTGGGGCCAATGGGGAGGGATATGACAAAATAGAAAGGGGTGGAGCTATGCTCAAAACCACAAAAACTGGGACTTTAATTAAATACGCTACCCTAGGTGCCAAACCATCATGAATGAGAGTCCAATCAAAACAAAATGAAGTGTAGAACAAAAAAAAAATATTTCAATGCATTGGCTACATGACAGCTTACTTAATATCTAGATGGAAACAAAAAGGTTGTGAGGCAACAAAAAGGTTGTGAGGCATGAAAAAATAAATTACTTTTTTAAATACATTACTGGAATGCCAGTCAAAATCAAGTATAAAAAACAAGCAACACTCAAACCACTTTTTCTTGCACTGCTATTCTAATTTAATTTATATTCAGCTTTATAAAAGTACCAACTAACATGCTGAAAGTAGCAATCTCTGTGATACCCCCACTTGAAAAAAATGTTTCTTATCCAAAAAAGACCTGCTGCTGACAACAACTATCTACTTGTTTCATGGGGAAAACATGATCAAAGTAAAAAATTAACAGTAAATAAGAAACAAGCTCAAGATAAATTGCTTAAAGGATTACTGCACAGGTTATGGACCACACATGATGGATTGGCATTCTGTTTAGTTTACTGGTAAAGCCTGCAAAGATGACTGCAAGTCTCCAACAAATGTAGTGACCTTCTGAAAATACTGTAATCCTATCCTTTATTGCAAATACTGTTATATGCATTTCAATACCTAAGGCTTATACATTATAGTTATGTAAATATTCTCTGCAAGGCAACAGCAAAATGGCTTGCAATGTTGGTAATTCTTTAACAGTATGTTTATTAAAGCTTACTTGCATCTTACAATTTCAGACAAGCTTACCTGATGGCCATTAAAGCATTGCTACTTAACCACAGAGTAACAGGCACTGCAACAACATGCCTTTTCTGAATAATAAGAAGCATAAATCAACAGTATAAAAATATGACAGAAAACCAGAACATTCTGCAAAGTCAAGGACAGATGAAAAGCCACTGTAGTACTTGTGTCTACCTTGGATGGGGGATAATTTGCACACTTACACTGCATAACTGCTTCTTGTCTTGCTTGGAGACATCCAGAGTCACTACATGGGGGAGTGGGGTGCAACAAGTATGTCACAATTTTAAATGTCTCTGGCTGACAGTGATGGCCCTGACACATTTGTCATACCTCTCAACCTCAGACCAAGAAATCTGGACAAAGTCATAAATAGAAGTGGGACAAAGGCCCAAAAATAAGGACAATTTTTAAATATTGCTTTTGTAAACTTAGAAAGATAATAGAATAGTAGGTCTTGCATTAGTATGAATTTTCTGAAGGGTATGAAATCTGAAACTCAAAACTGTCAACCAACTGTCATTATTTTCTAACTTTGATCTTTAATGATTTGCCACTAATTTGCCAAAAAAAAAATTTTATGAAAAATTGACTAAAATGTGATGCAAAAATATAAAATAGCCACACAATACAGCTGGGAACCTGTCAAAGAAAGGACACTTTTTTAATATTAGTACTGTTACATTGAGCAGCTGTCAAAATAAGAGAATCTACATGCAGTTCTGAAATAAAAGTAATCTATAACTCTGATCATTACAGTTATTTAGTAATTGTAAACTCTCCACATTTTCTTCCAAAATTGCTATTTTTGTGGAGGAATTATTAGGGGGAGAGCAACATTTTGAGCCAAAGTCGGGGACAGTTGAGAGGTTTGTATATACCTAATTCTCTTAATGCAGGAAATCTATACAGGGCCAAATATATTGTTGGAACATACAGATAGTACTAAAATTTGCTGTTGTATAAACTTAAACAGTTAATAGAGTAACAGGTCTTGCTTTAGCATGAATTTTTCTGAAGGGTATGAAGTCTGAAACTCAATGTCTTTCATTATTTAGTGACTTCATTCCTAAATGATTTACCAGAAAATCACAAATTTTATGAGAACAATCCAAAAATAAGATGCAAAAATCTATTCATTCTGCGAAAATCTGGACTGTTGAGAGGTATAGTTCAGCCAGGGCTGTCTTTGAGTTTACCACCCTTCCCCCCTCACATAATCATGGTCGAATGGGGCCTCCCCCTGCAGCCATTCCAATGTCCCATTACTTGGCTATTTCACGCCATTTACCATAAACACTGTAATGTGCATACTGCTTTAATTCTATGATGATTTGGATTTCATTTAAATGTTTTATTTTACATTTTACAGCACACACACTAATAGACATCTCCTAAACAAAGCAAAACAGTCTCACAATGAAAATAGACTTTGCATTAAAACGTCTCTGCCCTTGGAACTCACATTCATTGAAACAGCATTATATCCCACATTCAAAGACAATACATCTGGCCAGTGGTAGGTAAAGATTAACTTTGGTCTGTTTCCACATCATAGGCCCCTTGTACATGAAACATACATGTGTTCTTTGATACACCTTTCTGATTGTATTAAATGATATGCTTTGTATAATACAGTATGGTTGTTAGAGGGTGTTTTAAATGTATTGTTTTGAACATTTTTTCCAGTAAACAATGAAACAAAATGCATGTACCAATAATGACAAAACTGCCCAATTCAGAACAATTCCATCATAAAAGTCTACTCAAACTTTAACAATCCACCAGTATCAGTAAATATACACAATCTCTGCAGAAGTAAAAGTTATATAAATAATTCCACATTAAAGAGATCTGTAACTGATGAAGAGGTTATTGCTAGCAAACACATTTATAGTTCATTGTTTCATCTACAAATAAAGTACCTGTTGCCCTTGAGGAATAAATTGCCCATGTTACATTAAAAAAAGATAAGCTAGTAATAATGCAATGGGGAATGGATGGCAAACTGATAACAGGTTGATAGCTACTAGGTATCTCCGCCAAAGAGGACATTCTCAGTACTGCAGCATCCACTTCCTTTAAAAGTACAACACAGTACAGTATCAGTAATACATCTACATACTGTGGGAGTCGAACTCACAGCCTTCTGCAGTGAAAGCAAGTACACTACCTGTTGTGCTATTAACAATGCCAGTTGACTCACCATAAGCAGCACTAAACTTCTCTTCCCTTGAAGCTCTTAGCTCCTTGTAAAATCCACTCGACATTCAACTGTATCTCAAAACTTTGCAGCCCATGAGCACAAGAAATCTGGAAAAAGCCAACATTTATTGGAGGGGGGGACAAAAGCCCAAAATACAGGGACACATTTTAAACATTGCTTGTATAACCTTGTAGAGTTGCTAGAATAAAGTGCTGTGCTACTGCCATGCATTTCACTGCCAAGTCTTGAATCCAGGAACCTGTGCACTACAGACAGAGCAACATACCTCTATGCCAAATCAGCTGCTGAAAGACAGGAAGACTGAATCTTAAGTGGCTATCATTTAGTGAATTCAGTTCTCATCATAGCTCTCAACCACTTAGCACAAAACACATGGGCAAAGCCAATAATGGGGAAATACAGCCCCAAACATATTCAGTGAATTCAGTTCTCACCATAGCTCTCAACCTCTTAGCACAAGAAAACTTGCACAAAGCCAATAATGGGGGAATACAGCCCCCAAAATAGGGACACATTTCAAATATGGATATTATAAACTTAGAATATTGCTAGAATAAAATGTTTTGTGTTATGATGTACTTTCTGAAGAATATGAAGTCTGAAATTCAAATGTCTGTCATTATTTAGTGGATTCAAAATCCAGAAAACCTCAGATTTAATGAGGAACAGAACAGAACAAAAATATAAGGCAACACACACACACACACACACACACACACACACACACACACACACGCACACGCGCACGCGCACACACACACACACACACACACACACACACACACACACACACACACACACGCACACACACAAATAGACACCCACACAGTGTACCTGATTGAATCCAGCTTGCTCCGAATGAGGAGTCCCATCCTCCATTCAAAATAAGCCAGTTCCATATGCAAAAGTCCATCCTCCATTCAAAATAAGCCAATTCCCCATGCAAAAGTCCCGTTTCCTCCATTCAAAAGCTCTGAGTCACCATGCAAAAGTCCCATTTCCTCCATTCAAAAACTCTGAATCCCATTCAAATCAAAGCAGCAGCAGCTCCTGTTTCTTGGTACCAGAATGCTGAGCACGCATGCGTGCACTGCCTCTAGCTCGTTCCAAGCATGCACAGACTGCAGACCTTGCAGTCGAATCCCCTTCCAGTCTATGTGGTTGTAACCACATAGACTTGTGGGGTATCTGTAGACCACTGCCTTCTTTCCGAATCTGGACTGGACAGCAGTCGGGATTCAAGTTTTCGAGCACGCATGCGCAGAGTTCCGGGATTTTGTTTATTTTGGTTTTCATTTTTGTACAGCTGGGGGAGCTGCAGTCCTGCAGTCCAATAGTACAAACCACTACTGGATAACACTAGCAAACTGTGAATGGCCACTTCTACTCTGTTCGATATTTCTTTGATGATTGACATTCAGTTTTTAACAGGACCATTCCTTCCATGAAATTGGGGAAGTTAGCTGTGATATAGCCATCTGCTATTTTTTCCAATTAAAGGTTTGTATAATACCTCTCAAATGTTAAAAGAATGTCCTCATAGTGAATGATTATTTCCCCCTCTGTTGAATAGGCAGTTTTTCATGTCCAGTAACTGTATGGCATATCTTTTATAGCTGTGAACCAGTCCTTTATTATACATAACTTAGTTATGCAGTGCTTTGTGAATAACTGTTCCAATCCACTTGACCTAGTATAATGCGGATCTTTTTTATTTTCAACATAGAGTAGCAGGATATGCTAATATTGTCCTGGACAATGAATAGAAGCTGTGGAGGAAAGTGTAGACAGTCATCTGCTGGACCCAGGTATTTAAGCACATTGAGTGCCCCAGTTCAATTGGGAAAGCATCCTGATGCACATATTTAATGTGTTTTCTGTTCAGGACATGTAAAGGACGTAAAGGAAACCTAAAGAGCTGTGGTTCACCTGAATTTAGTAATGAAGTGTATTATTTGTGTAATTTCTATTTATGTCCTCTCTGCATCTCCTGTCGAAGCTGCTTCTTCTGTTCTGCATGGTATTTTGTTACAGCAGACCTCCATTTGTTTGAGACATCTTGAACTGCATTGTACATAATCTCATAAGCTGCAGGAAATACACTATGTATATATGACAGTGCACATCTTTCGTGCATTTTTCAGATTTTGTTTAGTAATTAACACCCTGCACATATCTGCAATAACCTCTGTTCAATTTAAATTATCCTGGATGAGGCAATAAATTTAATTTTTTCGTAGGAAGCATTGGCAAGTAAATGAATTTGTAACATCTTGTAAGTATAAGTTTTGGGTGTCTTGGGTCTATAAAGATAGGTTCATAGGTTCACAGAAGGTTACTAGGCTAATGGCTCTAGAACCCTGACAAGCCTAGCCATATTTATCCTGAGTTGTCCCAATTGTCGGTGGTTAGGTGAGTGACGTTCTCAGAGGTAAGGGTCTATGGTAGTTAATACTAACTTCTTCCATCCAGGAGGAACATGGATGCCACTACTGGAGTAACCTTGCAGTCACCCATCCATTGATCTAGGTTGTGTTTTAAGAGTGTCAGGGAGGGTCTCTGTTTCACATGAAGTAAAAGCACATTCCAGAGAAGTGGCAGTTTCATCTATCTGTCTCTCCAGCATGACCTGTTCATGTCAGAGGCTAGATTAAGATTCCCGGAGCAAGTGACCCTGATGCAGTTTGATTTACAAATGTGTAGCATTACCATCAGGGCAGGGTCAGAGACTACCCTGTAAGCCAGACACAGGTCACTCCTTGGCAACCTGTAGGAGACAGAATACAGTGACAGGATTGTCAGTCTTTCCATGTTAGACTTGCTTTGGGTACCCCCTGTAATTTCTTGATGAGAAACCTCTGTGGTCTCTCACATTGTTGCAGGTGTCTGGTGAAGTACATGCAAAAGGGAACATTGTATTCAATTATTGGTCTGATGAGGGCTGAGTATAATGGAATTATTCCATCCCAAGATCTAGATTTGATGCTTTACTTATAAGATGTGCCACATAGAAGGATTTCCTTACTACTTTGGATATGTGTTGGTCAAAGTTAAGATTGTTATCAACCTGAGTACCCAGATCATGTACCACTGGGTCTACACCTAGGGGTGTTGTCTATAATGTAATTAGGAGGAATGTCAGGTTTCCCAGAAGGGAATAATAATGCATTTTTTTGCCTTTAATTTTAATCCATGGCTTTGGCACCAATCATTTATATGCGTTAATGCTGTCTGTAGTATATTAACAGTGTTGGGGGACTCAATGATTGCTCCCAATTTACAACTGTCAATGAACTTGGTCAAGCACAGGCCATCCAAGTTTGGCTGAACTTCTCAGAAATAAATTGCAAATAGCAAAAGGACCTGCACAAAACCCTGTGGTACAGCATTGGTGACTGATGTTTTGCTAGAGGTGAAGTCACCCACTTTGACAGTATGTGTCCTGTTACTGAGTCAGTTGACTACCCATCTGGTAATGTCTGGGTGAATTCCTCAATAATACCTGAATGGAGGATTGTGTAAAATGCCTTAGCTAGGTCAAGACAGGTGGTATTCATTGTCTTTCCTTGTCCAGGGCCTTGTTGACTTTCTCAGAGAAGTCAACCATGTTTAACAAGCATGAGCTCCCTTTAATGAATCTGATCTAGGTCAGGTCCAGAGTCTGGCGATGACCTATGTCCTTGTTAATAAGGTCCATAATGACTCTTTCCCTGGCCTTTCAGATGAGGCTAGTCAAGCTTATGGACCTATAATTCCCAGGGTCCATTGATGGTCCCTGTTTATGCAGAGGGATTACTGTTGCTGTCCTCCATTCTACAGGAACATAGCCAGTTCACAGGCTGTGGTTAAACAGGGAAACAAGTGGGTCTGCTAGGTCATGATTTAAGTTGTTTAAAAGGCAGCCTGGTGTGCTGTCTGGTCCCATTGATGCCGTGTTTTGGCCTTAGTGCCGAAATGACCCAATTTCTTGAGATAATAGGGTGAGGAATGGTGGCAGGTATACTTTGGGGGATGACTGGAGAGGACAGGAGGGTGACTGGAGAGGACAGGAAGGTGAAGTTTGCTCCAAATCTGTCAGCTCACAGGTTGACTATTACTTCTGTTTCAGTATGGGTAATGCCATCTACAATCAGTTCAATGCATGGCTCGGTATTCCTTTTTAGATTTTGGAAGTTGTTAAAGAATACTTTTGATTATTTTTAGCCAGTTCCCTCTTGTTCTTGGACATTAATTTCTTTCTCTTGTTGTATAACCTGGTTTTGATCTGGTCTGGTATAGCCAATTCTATGCAACTACTTAAGTGGTTACACAGGGCACTGGTGTATATCTCTGCATAGGAGTTCACGTTATCTGCATTTGAGGGGGCTTTGAAACATCATACACCATCACATAGAAGAAAGTAATTTGTCTTTGAAAAATTCTTAAGTGGTTTTGAGCTTCATGAAGTATCTGTTCTTATAATTACATTGAATGAGACTGATTTATCATCTGATCTTACCAGGGAGGACATCACACAGAGGGGAGGCATGCAGTACATTCCAGTGTTAGTGATTAGTATGTCCAGGACATCTGAGCCTCTTCTGGGTGTGCTGAGTAGCTGTTCTAGAACGTTTGCATTGACAAAGTCCAAGAACCTCTGAAACAGCATGTTTATGGTTGTGTATGTTACCCGGTAAATGGTAGGATAATTAAAATCACCCATGAATAAGATGTTGGGCTGCATCGAAACTAATTCCACTAAGCCCAGGTATTCAGTATGATTTTCCTGTTAGATGGTGGGGAACCTATATCTAGCTATGATGTGATAGGGGGTTTTGCCTATAGTTATTTGGACATGGAGTAGCTCAAGATAGTCATGTTGTTTGACCAGTCTCTAGATGTACTTATCCTTAATGAAGATGGATACACCTCCTCCTTTGGTTCTTTCATGCTCAGTTTGCAGTCTGAATGTATGGGAGGCACTGTAGCCATGCACAGCCTAGGTGCTTTCTGCACCTTTGAACCATATCATAGTGACTGCACAGATGTCAGCATCTCCCAAAGTGAGGAGTGATTCTGGGGAGTGCAGTTTCTTGTTTAGATTCCTAGCATTAAGCAGCAGTAACTTGAGTTTATCTAGAGAGGACTTTGTTATGTTGAGAGGTTGGATATTTTGCCACTGCCTAAAATAGGTACAATATGAGGTGGCTAATGACTTTGCCAGTATCCAAAAGCCTAGAGGAAACTAGTGCAGACCATCTCTGGTGAAGCAACATGGCCTGTTCACCATGTCTTCCCAGGCTGACAGATATTGGATCCCCTTGGACTGACACCAGAAGCTGAGTCAATTGTTAAAGTCAATCATTTTTTGTTGTAGTGTGGCATCATCCTTGTAGAAGGTAGAATGCTGCTTAAGGATAGCCTTATCCCTGCCTGTGGCACATACTCTGGGAGCTCAACCATGTCTGTTTTCATATAGTCCAGTGAGGGATGTATCAAGTTATTCACCCCCACATGGACTATGACAGAGTTATGGATGGTGGCAGAATTACTGAAAGAAATGAATATTCAATGAACTGAAACCATAATAAAACAAACCTGGCAACAGTCATTTTCATGAAACAAGTCAGCAATGGAAATATATATATATATATATATATATATATATATATATATATATATATATATCAGAATCTTCATTTTTGTAAATTTGCAATTCAGTAAATTGATGTTGATCAGAAAGCCTTTCGACAGATGATGTAGGCTATAAGTATATATATCCAGTACACACACATCACTCTAAAGTAATTTAGTAAAAACAGAAGTACTCTATTCCAAAAATATAGCATTCAGAAAACAACCACTAAATCAAGATCTGTCAGATATAAACTAAATTGTTTTGATCTATATATATATATATATATATATATATATATATATATATATATATATATATATATGGGGCCAATCCTCTTCCACCTTCCTTCCAGCACCCACAGGAGTTCCCAAAGGTTCCATTCTATTCAACATCTTCATTAATGATTTCCACAATGCCATTCCAAACACCAAAATTGTCCAATATGCAGATGACTCTACTCTGATCTGCTATGCCTCCAACCAATCTGAACTCAAATCTCTAACTCAATCTGCCTTCTCAACCACTGAAAAATGGATGCTCCAAAACCATCTCTCACTCAACGCTAACAAAACTAAAATCCTCCTATTCACTCCCTCCAAAGTCATTCCCATTGATAAAAACTTATTTCAAATTACCAGCCTCAACAACTCTATCATTTATATTGTTCCCTCCGCCAACCTCTTGGGGGTCACTATTGATGAACACCTAAAATTCAACACCCATATCCAACTTAACATCAAGAAAACCCACATAAAACTCAGCCTACTCTACAGGAATAATCACTTCCTCTCTCCCTCTGCTAGCCTGACCCTGGCCACTACTTATCTTCTCCCATCTCTTCTATATGGGGCTCTACTACTTACTAATCTATCTTCCACTCTCACCTCCAAACTAGAAGTATGCTACAACAAAATCTCCAGGTTTGACACAAAAGCAAAAGCCTCCTCTCACCATTGCTCCTCCCTACTAATTCTAAACTGGCTTGAACTCCCAAATCAACTAGACTTCCTCCAAATTGTCTCAGCCCACAAGTTAATATTTCAACCCATCAGCTGCCCTTCTTTATCTAATATCCTCCTACCTTATAGCCCCCCAAGACCCCTTAGATCCACTCATCAAAACCTTATTGCCATCCACAAACCTAAGCGCTCTGCTGGTCAACTTTTACTCTCCTACACCCTAGCTAAAAAATGGAACGCCCTGCCCTTCACTTTGAAGGCCTGTGACAACCTAAACACCTTCAAAAGACTATGCCACTCCTACCTATTTCTTCATAGAAAATGTAACTGCACTACTCTCCCCACACCTCCCAACCTCCCCTCTTCCTTTTATCCTGGCTAACCTTCTTCCCTTCTAAACCTCTCACTTATAATATATTTTGTTATTTGAATGCAATTTATATAAATTTTTTTCCTATTGCTATTTCAATTTGTTTATGTAACTTACAATGTGATACTTCTATATGTTATGTAAGTTGTTATGCAGAACTTCGCTGCTTAACCAAAATGAAAATTATATACTTTATGTAACTTGTTATGTGGAGCTTTTCTCCCCGGGCCTCCACTGAAAACGGGCTCTCGAGCCCAGTGGACCTCCCCAGTCACCAAACTGGAATAAATACATAAATAAATAAATATAAATAGTAGCCATTATAAAAACTCCGAGTAATTTGTCTTTTTAAAACAGAATCATTGAATTAGTTTGTTTGCCAAGACTAGGAGTTAGGCAAAGTCAAGGAATTACAGTAAGAGATATAGATGATAAACTTATTTAGCTCCTGACAGGGAATGTAAAATGTATTTTGTACAGTTGTAGGAAGCAGTAAGAAAAGATAAATGTTTTATTAGAGTTTCTTCAGAAAACTAGGCTGGAGAGGTAAATAAAATCTCCAACCGATGACAGAGGAATGCTGCCAAAATAGCACAATTCATCTTTTACTGCACCCTGCCTGTGAATTAAAGGTTACAGTGACATATGTGAAGAAGCCTGGCAAAGGTCAGACCAGCTGTTAAGACAAACAAGTAGCATTTTATTTTTATCACTATGGAAAATAAATGTTTGAGATAACAATGAACCCAAGCTTGGAGAAAAATTAAGGGTGACGTTCATCTGAGTGATTTACAGATTATGTTTCTATTTTTGTCTTTTTAATAAATATGTTGCTATCTCCTGTCTTCAGCTGTAAGCTCAGTAATGATGGGTCCTGTTTTTCTACCATTTCTATGCCAAATAGAAGTTCAAAAAGAGAAGCTGGAAGACTACTGTTATGTATTCAAAATACTGGAAACAGACATGAAAGTAACTTACACGACATATCAGATTCGTTCCTTAGACATCTGAAGACAGGAATTTGAATTCAGTGCGTATGTTTTTAGAATGGAAGATATGTGAGGAAAAGAAGATAATTCAATATAAATGGAAACAATGGAGAGACAGATGACTGTGTGACTGGATTCTTAACTGCATTACCTGCCCAGTCGAAAGAAATATGGAAATAAATTCAAGTAGTAAGCTCCTGTCAGAGTTGATTAACTGTCTGAATCATAGTTTTTCAAACAAACCAAGTATATCGGTCTAAGAAACAGGCAATCTGCAGTGTTGTCAAAAGATAAATTAAAGTCACCTAATATGAGTGCAGTGAACAAATGAAAGCATGTAACATTTAAGTATGTCAATTCTAAAAGAAGTAAAAAAAAAAATAGAAACTTAAGAAATTCCCTTGATTCAGAAAGATCCTCTCTGGCTGCTCTTGCAAATTACCTACTGCTGGCTGGTTAGTTTTTGTGATGATGAAAAAACATGATTCAGAGACCGCTATGGTTGCAATGAGAAGATTTAATTACCGGCTGATTAGTCTATCACTGAATTGTACTTCTATAACACTAGTGCTGTCAGACATGAACACACACACACACACACACACACACACACACACACACACACACACACACACGCACGCACGCACATGCTCACACTCACACTCACACTCACACTCACACACGCACACACACACATACACATCTATCAACAATCAAGCTCCCTACCATAGACGCACCCATTCACACATGTACACACACACACATATACACATAGTTATAAAGTTTAATTCATACCCCCACAAAGACACAGGCATATCCATACACATACATAAATGTACATACGAATAGCCCCTCACCCCACATCTTCTATGAATTAGCCTGCACAAATACTGCTTCCATAGGAGTGAATTGGTGACAATCATCTTTTAAAAGAGTTATTTTTTTCATCCAGCAATGGAAATGTATGCATCTCACTCAGCTGTGTAAAGTGTGAGTTGCTGGTGTTTCTTGGGGATATAACATTGTTAATTGGTATTAGCCACTCCCTCAGATTGTCATATTAGCATGCAGCTCATCCAATGGCACTAGATGATACACTGGCTCCTCTTATATCAGCTCACGACTCTCAAAATGGTGATAACCACTGGGGCATTGAGAGGAGAGCGTCAGATCTATGGGCTAGTGACAGCAGGCCAAAGATATTCCCTTTGGTCTGAGGATGGTAGAGGAAAGTGCATGCCCAGCAGTGACTCGTCTGGCAGCTAGCTGACTTTGGTAATTTGGAGTTGTGGTCACACTTAAGAAAGGGAATAGTGCTGACCCTCATATGCAGAAACAGGATCTGTTGGTTAACTGGGTGATACAAAGAGTGACTTTCTTTTTATGTAACTGAATAGTTATGCCTTTAACACTGGGGATGACAACTAGTCTATTTCACCTACCTTGTTACTTAATGCCTTTCACTCTGACATCCCCATTTAGCATAAGGTTCATCCATGACAGGTCACATATAAATGCAATGTATAAGTCAAAAATGGTACAGTCCTTTCAGGGGTGGTATGAGTTAAAAACTCTAAGTAATGGGAGGATTTGGAGAGCAAGCATTTTGCTTGCCAGAGGGGAAGAGGTAAAAGCTTTAATATAACATGTATTTATTATGAATATGTTAAAAGAACAGGAGGATAAGGTTCTCCTTCTTGAGGATGGGACACTGTCCAGACCAGGTTGGCCTATGAAACAGAGAAATTACAGGTCCTAGCAAAGAATAGGTCAAGACAAAAGCTGAAAGTAATTGTTGATGAAATAGGAGCTGAACAGAATGGTGCAATTAAGGACAAACCAGGAGGGGAAACCACGTCCATCTAACCAAAAGTAAGTTAGATAAACATCTGCAATATAGGATGAAATTTTCTAAAAAGATTTTAGACTGAAGAACAAAAATACTTGGCAGTGAGACTTAGGCAACTGTGTGTTGCTAGGCCTATACGTATGATATTTAGTGATGGAAGGTGGAGAAATAGTCATTCGCTCTCAGAATATTCTTTTAACATTTGAAAAGTATTATACAAAGCGTTAAATGGAAGAAATAGCAGATAGCTATGTCAGAGCTAACCTCTCCCAATTCATTTAGCAGAATGATTCTGCTAAAACTGAATGTGGATCACCAGTAGATTTTGATAGTCCCTATTAACAATGTAAAAATATTGAAGATTTTTAGGAAGGTGGCTAAAGGGAAAACACCAGATGTAGATGCATTACCTATAGAGGTATACAAGACAGCACAGGACCTCTTCCTAGAAGATTTACTTTATTGGCTAACATTGTCCCAAATTGGGTCCCAGAATCCTGGAAATCAGTGATAGCATTCAGTGATACTGAAACTCAGGAATGACCCCCTTACAAGTAGACTCATATATCTATATATATATATATATATATATATATATATATATATATATATATATATATATATATATATATATATATATATATATATATATATATATATATATATATCAGTTCTGAGCCATGCCTATAAACACGTTACTCCACTGCTAGGCAGTTGGCTAACATTTTTACTTGGTCAGGTGATCCATTTAGATTGTACCCAAACACACAGCTTTTGACAACCACATAAAATTGTCTCAGGTTATTGAATATGTGAACTAGATAGGAGAGAGAGAGAGAGAGACCTCTTAACATTTCTTAATATCGAAAAGGCCTTCAACTGAGTGGACTGCATGCATTTATTTTTGATAATAACTTACTTTTGATTTCTGGTGGGTTCATCTTGCTAGGTAAGCAGTAATATAGGAGCTTGAAAATTAGGATTAAGATTGGTCAATTGCTTTCAATAGAAGTCCCTTTGTGTGGAGGGCACATGACAAGGCAAGGCCCTTTCTCTTCTGTTATTTGTCCTATATCTAGAGGCACTAGCCATTAAAATACCACAATGTTGGATATAATTTGGAGAATCATCATGTAAGTATTTTACTGTATGCAAATGATCTGCTGTTTTATATTAGAAACCCAGATGAGAGGCTAGAACTTGTATTTGACTTGCTACTATCATTAGGGAATATCTCAAGTTATAAAATTAATATAACTTAGAGAGAAATAATTAGGATAAATTACACCCCTTCCCAACGTTTAATGAGACAGTTCCTTTTCTGGGTCATTTGGTAAAATGGCTTATTTGGGGATTAGTTTGTCACCACCTTTGGAGGAATCAGTTGACAGAACTTATAACTTCATTATTGCTAAGATTAAAACTTTCTTGCAGACTTAGAAGATTTTTTTCTAGACTTTCAGCTATGGATCTATGCTATTAACTGGTTTGTATTGCCTTTCATTTTATGTGCCTGACAAGGACTCAGCTAAATCCAAGTAGAAAAATTATTATAACCATTCAGGGATTTCAGCGATTGGTTACAGCATTCTTATGTAACGGACATAAAACTAGATTCAGTGGGGACCTGCTTTCATTGTCAGTAGGACCTGAGTTGTATCTCTCTCTCTTCCAGACTTAGAATTATATATGAAAGCTCCTAGTTGCAATCTAGCATTTGGACTGATTTCTCCACAACACTTGGCCACGTGGAAAACTATTATACTGAGTGGTTTATATGGACTTATTGTTTATATAATGCCTTGCCAGACAAAAAGTTACTATACCATAAAAAGAAAACAAAGATTTTGTTTGGGCTGATTACAACAACAAAATTAAACTTTCATATCACTAAGGCAGATATGTGGATAGATACTTGATACCATATAGGTAGCTCGAAAGCCCTGCGAGTTAATAGATGTAGAATTGTGAGAACCCCAAAGAAATACCCTCTCTAGTTTACTGAGAACAGCAACTGATGGGGGATTTAGCCCACCTGATTACAGTTGAAGGCTAGTCTAGATTTGACACAAGATGACCGGCTGGTAATCCAGGACCTACTAACAGAACTTAGTCACTTGAGACTGTGCACAGGTGGTATGTCAGACGGGCCTTGTGGGTATTATGCTGGATAAATGTAAGGATAGACAGTGCTTAAAGGGATGACATCTGGTATTCACAAGATTTTTTAAGGAACAAAGACTTCTTGTAATGACAAGTACAAACTTGTGTGGGAGAGGGACTTTAAGCAGGAGATTCCCACAGGAGATGTTGGTCAGGGTTAACTGTGGCCTCTAGATATGCTACTAAGTCCCACAAGCACAGATTCTTTGTATGGCTGTGTCTCTTTAAATATTTATATACACTAGTCAGACTGGCATGGATGTTTCCTACAGTCTGTCCAATTAGCTGGAGAAGCTGGCTTGGGGGCTACTGGTGATTGGTCACATATGTTTTGGCACTGCCCATAACTTGATCAAGTGAAAAGTGTTAATCTTTGGCCAGGAATTACTGAGTTTTCACAGACACTATTTCCGCTGGGAATAGAAACATGCTGGGGATACCCATCCTTAAACAGAATTTGCTAACCTTGATTATCTTAATAGCAAAGAAGAAAATAACAAAGTATTGGAAAAATGAAGCCCAACAACTACTGATTTTTGGTCAATAATTAGGGGTGTTAAGAGATTTGGAATTCTACTATAACAGAAGCAATGTTCTACAATATTTCGGAAATGGGCTTTTTGAGAAGCTAGGGATCCTGCTTCACTGACATGTAGCAGCCCAACACACACCCGGGTTGGGAGGGTGGCCTAATGATTAAGGTGTTTGCCTTACAAACACAAGGGGCAGGGTTTGAGTCTCACAAGAGATAATTGGCTAGGCTTAGAATGGCTTGCAAGGACAGTTAGCTTAGTACTAATCTATGAACCTATGAACACACACACACACACACACACACACACACACACACACACACACACACACAAACGCACACACGTATGCACGCGTGCGTGCACACACACACACACACACACACACACACACACACACACACATGCACGCACACACACAGGGCTTGCAAGCTACTTATGTACTATAGATAATTGACAGGATAGTTGACTTAGTATAAATCTCTCTCATAGGGTGATTTTAACTTACTTCACTTAGCTAGATAAATTATGAATAATGGTCAATTTCAATTTAATTACAGTAATGAAAAAAGGTGATTTTCGAAGTCATGGGCTTTCATTTGAGTAGCTGTTATCCATGAAGAGCGTCACTACATCTATATGCAAATATAATAAGCGTTGATTGTTCATGCTAAATAAGCAAATGCAATGGTGTTTTGATAAACATGCCTCCTTTGGCAAAAGCATAAACTAGCTGAAGTTAATCGTTTAGTAGGTGCAAAGGACTATGTGAAAACGCTAGACTTCATATGATTGCCTATATGCTCAAATATTGATAATGAACATGGCTATGGGTAGGCACACTTGGAAGAGTTAAGCCAGGTGGTGGACAGCACAGCATTTATTACTAATATTTAAAGGAAAAAATGTGGTTTTGATATGTCTTGTATACCAGTATCCTTATTTGCTCACCTGATTTGTTTCTTAAAAGAGTGGAAAATGGGAAATAGGAAAAAATGAAAATTTGAAGACACAACAAAGAGGAACACAGAAAGAAAACATCAAGAGGATTGTGCTGGAGGATGTGAGAGACTAGAGTACTGTATTTTTTGGTGGGGAATAGACCCCCCCACACACTATTGTTCAAGTATTTTTTTATATGAGAGTTTGGGTGGGAAGAAGGAAAGCGGGTGTAGGAAGGAGGCATAGGGAAGGTGAGGGTGAAGAGTATTCCAGTCAAACAAATGTTGCTAGTCTACAAGGCCTCAAACATTTCCACTGTCTGATGATGTTACAGTTTAGGTCCCCAATATTGAGGGTGTAGGGAGCTGAGGTGGCTCAGTAGTTTGCACCCTGTAGAGCAGCTAGTCTTCTACTGGCTGAAGAGAATAACCTCAGCTAAGTCCTGAAGCCCATGTTCAGTGAGGACTACCAGGCTACCATGAGTCAGGGTGCCTACAACACCAATGCCACTGCCCTGACCCTGTAAAGACATTCCTGGACAAGCAGCGGGTAAATGTTCCCTATCCTGGAAAGCACAGAGCTGAACTGCTCCTCAGGAATTTGGATCTGTAAAAAATAGAAATGGGGGAGAGAGAAAAATAATGAAAGACAAAGGAATGCATAATTAAAATAAGAAAAAGAGGGAAAAAGGGCAGTTGAGGAGACAGAGAAGTAATGCACACAGTAAATTCACACATAATGTTATACATTTAAGTAATTATTATCAGTGTTTTTTTATTTAATCTTTATTGAACTGAAACAAAATGTATAGGAAATGTTTATGGACACATGGGAACAATAGGTTCATAGGTGTTTAATAGGCTAATGACCGCAAGGTCCTTTTTAAGCCCAGCCGCGCATCCAAAATCTCTGACAAGTTCTGGTACCCTTGAT
Source organism: Protopterus annectens (assembly GCF_019279795.1). NCBI lineage: Eukaryota > Metazoa > Chordata > Ceratodontiformes > Protopteridae > Protopterus > Protopterus annectens. Next base: position 344,363,363 of record NC_056741.1, on the reverse strand, counting down.
AAGTGTAAGCAGGGGTCTTGGAGATGAAACATTTACAAGAAGGGGCCTGGGAGATGAACCATGTACACTCTGATTGTGTCCATTAGAATTATAGGTGCCAAACCAGGGATGAATGTCTTGTTTCCCATCTAATTGTCCAAGTTACACTTGAATTGGGTTAGAAGAACTCTGCTTCACCTGGATGGGAAGCCTGTTCCAGGTGATTGTCTATGGCAGTGCTCTGAGTCCTAACAATATTCCTGGGATATATACCGGTCTCTCCAGCAGGTCCTATTTATGTCATAGGCAAGGTTTAAGTCTTTAGAATGGGTAATTCTGGTGCTATTTGTTTTGTGGATATTCAGGAGCTCCATCAGGATGGGGTCTGACAATGCCTTTTATGCCAGGCATAGATCTCCCCATAACAGCCTGTAGGAGGCAAAATACTTGGATAGGGCCTTGAAGTGGTCTGCACAGGACATGCTACTTATGCCTTGTATTCTTTTAGTGAGGAACCTCTGTGGATGTTCCAATATTTGGATATGTCTGGTTAGATACATACCAAATGATGCATTGTACTCAATGATAAGTCTGATGAATGCTGAATGCAGTAGAATTATGACTTCCTTGGACCTAGATGCTATACCTTTCCTTATATGTTGCACAACATATAATGATTTCCTCACTACTATAGACACATGATGATCAGAGGCTAGATTACTGTCTATGTGTGTCCCCAAGTCCCTGACTATTGGGTCAACTCTTAAAGAGTGTGTTATCAATATGATCATTACCAGGGGTAGATGACTTTCCAAAGGATAATATTATGCATTTCTTGGCATTATGTTTTAGTCCATTGCTCTGACACCAGTTCTTTGTTTGTATCAGCCCTTCCTGGAGAACATTTGTGTTAGTGGGGGATTCAATGACAGCTCCTAATTTGCAATCATCTACAAATTTAGTCAGCCAGAAGCCACTAACAGTGGCTTAACTTCATATGTTCATAGGTGTGCACTAGGCTAATGGTCCTAGAGCTGTTCCAAAACTACCCCTTAGGATTACCCTGGCATTGTGCCACCCGACCTTAGTTCCCAGTGCCTCTGTTGAGTAGAGCCACTGGAGTGATCCCCGGGGTGAATTTTCTTATTTCCCATCCACTCATCAAGATTTCTCTTGAAGAGGGCCAGTGAGGTGCTCTGTTTGACATGTATGGAAAGTCTATTCCATAGCATGAGCAGTCTCTGGGTTATGAGCCTTGTCCCTCCAGCACATTCTGTTGATAGTGGTAATGAGGTTGAGGTCTCTGGAGCATGTGGTGCGGAGGGATTGGGATTTTTTTAAATGTAGCATTTCTAACACAGCTGAGTCAGACATGGCTTTGTAAGTCAAGCAGAGATCACCTCTAAGTAGGTGATATGAGACAGAGAATAGTTGGAATTTTTTGAGTCTGTTCATATGGGATAAGTGTTTAAGGCCTAGGATCTTCTTTGTGAGGTACTTTTGTGGCCTCTCCAGTTGTTGCAAGTGTCTAGTGAGGTACATGCCAAATGGGGCATTGTACTCAATGATTGGCCTAAAGAGGGAAGAGTACAGGGAGACAATGACCTCTTTCTTCCTGGATGCAAAACCCTTAGTAATGAGATGTGCCACATAGAAGGACTTTCTGACCCCATTGGCAACGTGGTGGTCAAAAGAGAAGTTGCTGTCCACCTGTGTTTCCAGATCTCTTATAATGCCTTCTGCGTTCAGTGGACTACCATCGATGTGGTAATTCATAGGAACCAGGTTTTTCCCAAAGGGGATGACGACACATTTTTTGGCATTGAGCTTAAGGCCATGGTACTGACACCAGTCATTGGTCTCAGTGAAGCCTTTCTGTAGGATATCAACATCACTTGGGGAGTTAATAATAGTTCCCAACTTGCAATCGTCTGTGAACTTTGTCAGCCAGAGTCCCTTCGTGTTAGCCTGGACTTCAGAGAAGTAGATACCAAATAGGAGAGGAATAAATGCCAAAAAGGAGCAGTCCCAGGACCACTCCCTGAGGGACTCTGCTTGTGACTGGCCTCTTTTTACAGATAGACTGTCCAATTTTAACTTCCTGCATCCTGTCTATGAGCCAGCTATCTATCTACTGTGTGGCGAAATAAGGGTCTGTGCCTAACCTCTTGAGTTGCCAACAATTAACTGAATGGGGTATTGTATCAAATGCCTTCTAGGGGTCAAGGTAGGCAGTGTGAATCATTTCACCCTCATCCATTTCATTGGTGTCCTTCTCAAAGAAGTCCACCAGGTTGAGTAGGCATGACCTGCCCTTGATAAAACCAAAGTGGGTTGGGACCAATGTCTGGAGATTTCCTATGTCATTATTGACTAGTCAGACTTATAGGTCTGTAGTTTCCAGGGTCTGTAGATGACCATCTTTGTGCAGAGGAATGACTATTGCTGTTCTCCATTCATGAGGCACAAAGAATGTTTAGAGACAACAATTAAATAGCAATTCCAGAGGGCCTGATAGGTAATATTTCATGCTGTTTAGAAAGCTTCCTGGGATATTGTCTGCGCCCATTGAGGCAGTGTTCTTGGCCTTAGAGAGAGCATTAAGGACCAGTTTCCTACTGATAGCAGGAGAAGTTATATTTGATGTATATTGCTATCAAGCTCTTTTGTCTACATTTGCAGTCTGCTAATAAATGGTTATACATTTGAAATTTCTGACTGATATGGATTTGATTGCAATACTTTACTGAAAGTACTTTAGTCCTTTTATTACCATTCTTTATAAATACTCTTGCAGTTACACATAACACCTGACAATTATTATTAATAGGTAAACCATCCACTGCTGCATATAATGACAATGAGGGAGTGTGCACGGCAAGTGTCCCCCGCAACCTCCATACTTGTGTACAATACTGTATGCTAATTCTTTATTGGTAACATTTTCAGTTCTTCACAGAAACAAACAATTCCACTATACCAATAAATTTGGAGGATAGCAGTAGCAGAATGACTGTTGAAGATGATGATGATAACATAGTTCTACTTATGTTCTACTTATGAGACGGCTTGAGGAAAGTGGCACTCAGTCCCCAAATTAATGACGGGATCACATTTTGGAAAACTGTCATGTCATGCATTTATTTTGGGTACCTTATATTTTTACAAAATGGTTTCAGGCTCAGGAATCTGACACAGGTACCTCATGAAACACATATAGCATTGACTGCCTTAGCAGCAAATGTGCCTTAACATTGTGAAGGCTCAGAGCACTGCCATAGACAGTCATCTGGAAATTGTCACGAGTCAGTCGTGGAAGTGAAAGAGGCTGGGGTACTGTCCAGACATGTGGGTAGCTCACATGAAATGTCAAGTGCTTTTCAAGAAAGTATTCTAATTAATATGGGGGAACAAGCACAACAGCTTTCTTCGAGGCCATGTCAGTATTCTTCTATGCCTAGCAGAATATCTTATTCCAGGTCCCAATCATGATCCTGCCACACTGTCAGGTCAGTGTCTACAAGATCACCTGCATTGAGTAGGTCACAACATCAGACCAACTCACCATCTCATGACATCCCCTCTTCAAAATCACTTGCACCATCACCTAGCCTGTCTTTAGGAGGTTTGTATGACACATTTGACCTTGAGCTATTAAGATTCAAGTGTGACATTTCTGTTACTTACAATCTAACATTTCCATACAAATATGAATGTTTTAACTTGAATGGGAGTTACTAAATAAAGTAAAAGGGGGGGGGGGTACTTAGGACACTTTCAAAAAGTATGCCAATCATTCCAGTAATTGTATTTCCTAAAACCTCATGGAACTCTGAAAAGAAAGCTGTATGTCATAGCATAACAATGTAGTGATAACACCATTACTGCTCTATGCTTGACATTTTTACAGCTGACAATAACCAAAGCTTAAAAGTTGTAATACACATGTATTTAGGGAAACACTGATAAGAAAATTAAATAGGAAACTGAGTATACTGCCATGTACACAAAGGCTGCTGCCACTTCACCCTCACCACTGCATAAATGATGATGCTTTTCTCCTTGATGTCACAAATTATTGTGTATGACAAAATGAAATAATCTGATGTACAGTACCATAACAGACAACATAGCTCAAACTGAGGAAATATTGTATAATGTAAAAAAATAATATGATATGCTTTCATTCAATTGAAAGTTATGAACTCATGTTAAATACTGAGATAACACTTTTTACAAATTGTTCCACTTTAGGGCATTCGGTAATTCCATACTTAAGTACGGTGCAAAACAAAAATGTGATTATTCTTTATGTGATGCCTTACAACATCACTGAACAGTGATCACTCAAGTATGACTTTCACAAACAATAATATGAGTACCTGGTCTGAAAATAAAATATTTAAGATGAGAAAGAATGTCTGATAAACAGTGACAGTACACCATAAACAACTCAGTATAACCCACTCTTGTCACTGCATGCATCAATTATCAATTTTAATGAAAATAAGGCATAGTTCCAGGACAATAAAGGCTGTCTTCCACCAGTATATACATTTTCTTCCACAGATGTTTCATAAAAAGTAAACTATTCGACTCCTGTTCCAAGAATTAAATCCACGATGTTGTAATAAACCACTTTGATACAAAATAAACTCAAACAACAAAAATTTACACAGATTAAGTGCTTTCATCTCTCCACGGAGACTTCATTCCAAAAACATGCATCTGGAGCATTTCTCCCCGGGCCTCCGCTGAAAACAGGCTCTGTGGAACCTAGTCGGACATTCCCGGTCAACAAATGTTAAATAAAATAAAAATAAATAAATTCATCAGAATCATCTAGTAACCTTTCTGGAAACATTTTATATATTTACATTCACTATCATTGGTTGGCCATTTAATACTTCAGTAATCCAATTATTCAATTATATAATCATGCTAATGTTTCACTTCAAACCTTCCAGTCTTTTTTTAAAAAAAACCTTAGTAGTGACATATGCCATACATTTACAAGTTTACAAGAATATACATGGTCTTCCAAGATGTATATATCACCACATAGTAAAAGCATTAATCTATCAAAAAATGTTAATAATAAATATAAAATATAAATAAAATACCTTTTTGTATATATATATATATATATATATATATATATATATATATATATATATATGGGTAGGTATGTCTCCCTAGGAAACATATACTAAATGCATATATGTATTATTATGTATATGTATACAAATATGTACATCTAATGGACATCGCCTACTAATCTGGGGTCCTCCAACTTACATGTTACTAGTGGTAAAATTCTTATGTACATTTTATGTTGTGCCTTTTTGGGTCTTCTGAGAGCAATTTTAAGGCTGGGGTTATAGAGATATGGTCATTCAAGCCTTTCCCACTACATGCATCGAGCCTGAGTTGCCATATAATTTCTCTAAATTCAAACTTAGTTTCCCATTCACCTCCTCTTTCAAAATGCTCCACCTCCTCAAGTACCCAAAACCTAAAGTCAGCCTCTTTACATGCCAATATATGTCTATATAAAGCATTGTTTTCATTTTTTTTTGTTAATATCTCTCAAGTGTTCATATATTCTTACTCTAAGGTGGCGTTCTGTTTTACCTACATAATACCTAAATGCAGGTTTTACAATATGCCAAGTAGACAACCCCCTTTGAGTAACAACTGTTGTATCTTTTTGCTCTTAAGGTCATATCTATACTTGGAATCCTAACTTCTTTTAACCCTGCTATAAAGGGGCATTGTGTACATCTCCCACACTTAAAGGTACCATATTTCAAAACAGTTCCCCCTACACTTGTTTTCTTATTCATCTCTAAAATATTTTTTAAAGTTGTATTTCTTCTAAAACTATATCTTAAGGTGTTCTGAAAAGTGCTCACCTTTGTAGGTATGGTACTGAACATCCCCCAAATTTCATTTGTACATTTCTTTAACCATCCTGTTCCATTGTAATGTCAGTGTAAAATACGATAACTGTATCTTCCTATTGTCACTGTCAACTTTTTATTTTTCATCCCTCGGTGTTTCTTTGTTGGTTAATAATGGTGCATATATAGTTCCCCATCTCTGTGTAACATATTCTTTGATGGGTTCAGTTAACTCATTCAGATATCCCCTTTCATGGAACATTTTTTGCACATTTCTAATTTCTTCCAAGAACTCTTTTCTATCTGATGTCATCCTTGCTATCCTAATCATCTGACCCTTTACTATATTCATTTTGAAATGGTAAGGGTGGTCACTCTCATAATGGAGGTATGCATTTGAATAACATTCCTTTCTGTATATACTAGACTTATAGGTGTTATTACTATGATCTTTACATAGTCTAATGTCTAAATAGTGTACTTCCTCTTTACCAATCTCATGTGTGAATTGTAAGTAGCCAGTACTGTGGTTAATAAAATCCTTAAATTCCATTATAATTTCATCTTGACAATCCCACAGGATGAAAATATCATCCAAAAAGTGGTAATAATCTTTTATGTATTGGTAATATATGGATTTAAATACATACTCTTGTTCCCAATATTGCATAATAATATTAGCATAGGTCGGGGCACAGGCCAACCCCATAGCCACCCCATCCTTTTGGTGGTATAGATCGCCCGGAAAAAAGATGTAATTGTATTTCAACACCAACTCCATGTTTTCCAAAACCAGTTTAAACTCATCTACTGTTAAAAAACCCATTTCAGCTAACATTTTTTCAAACCACAGCAACCCTTCAGTATGAGGTATAACTGAAAACAGGTCTTTTATGTCTATGGTAATAAAACTTGTTTCCTCTATATATGGACCTTTTCCAATTTTGTTCAAAAAATCCCAAGAATCCACTATAATATGTGGGTAGTTGACATGAAATTCCTTTAATTTTGTGTCCACATATATAGCAAGCGGTTGTGTTTTTGATCCTTGTGAGGATACAGTGGGTCTCATGGTTGGATTGTCTAGTGCCTTGTGTATCTTGGGAATGCCGAAAATGGCTGGTATAACTGGTTTGGAGACTTTTAAAAAATTATATAAACTAATATCTATAAGTCCCTGTAATAAATTGTCTTCTAATATAAAATCTATTTTTTTGTAAGAAATATTAACCTCATTCCTTGAAACCAAAACATAACGGTTATCTTTACCTAATATTTCCAACATTATGTTGGTATAGTCCCATTTATCCATAAGTACAACCCCTCCCCCTTTATTAGGTTTCATTATCCGAATTTTATCATTATCACTTAGTTCTTTAAGTAATTTGCCTTCTTCTACTGACAAATTCACCTGTAACTTTTTTTCTTTTTTATATTCTTTTCTTAGCCTACTAACAACACAACTTTCAAAATTTAATATATCATGGTGTAGGGGAGGGTTGTAAGTACTCCTCTTTTTGAACATATTCCCCCTTTCATTTGAAACCTCATCTTTAAATATGTGTACAAGGTTTAGTTTTCTAGTAAACATCTTAACATCAAGTATAATACTCTCAATACTTGGTTTTCTTGTTGGAACAAAAGTGAACCCCTTTATGAATAATTTAAAATAATTCTCATTAATTATTGTATCTGTATAATTAAAAATATTAAAGTTGTTAAATGAGTAAACTATAACGTTTTGTTTTACAAAATGACCTTCTTGTTCATTTATGTCACTATCAATTGTTTTCTCATAATTTGTCCCTATCTCTATCATCTGTAGCCATTCCTCCCATATTTGTGAATATTGTAATTGCCCGTCACTTGGGTGTAGGACAGTTGTTGGGTTAGGTTCCATATCCTCTCGGACCTTCTCGATCCTTCCCCCCCTAAAGGGTCCTCCCCACTTTGATTCTCTTCTCTCCCATAATTCGGTTCATACCCATTTTTGTTATACTTGTGGGGATCATACTCATTTTGTTTCCTAAATCTATCATTTTCACCTATTCTGTTGTTGTTATAACCATCCTCAAACCTCCATTGCCCTTTGGTGTTCCTATTGTCACAGTAATAGGCTATTCCACGTCGATATTCATTCAAATGTCTTTCCAGTTTCATAGCTTTCCTGTTGTAACTTTTAGTAGTAATATTATCTACATCCTGCAATGTTCTAAAGTACACATTCTTGTATTCAGCAACTGTAAAAAGCAAATCAGCATTAATCTCTCTGTTCAACCTCTCTATCTCATTTTTACATTGCACCATCATACTTTCATTATTTTTTATCATGGCTTTTAATATGGCCAAACCACATTCGTTTAAAATATCACTGATTACTTTGAAAAATTCTGTATCAACAACAGTATTATTCGGAAACTTATTGATCCTAAGTCCCTTAGGTACAATTTTGTCATTTAAACATTTATTAAAATACCAGTTGTCAACTGCTAAAGTTTTGTACCTAGTCAAAAGTGTTTTAAAAGTCTTACATTTGTCCTTAAAGGTCGTGTTATCAAGCTGATCTCTCCCTTCGCGTTTATCAGCTTTACTAAAGGATTTGTCCAACCATAAATTAAAGTCCACATTTGCATAATAGTTATTCCTGCTGGCCTCGTTGTGTTCACTCCCAGTTCTCCTGGTCTATCGACCAATGGCCTCACCTCCTCTAGTCGCTGTATTTTCCTGGACCTTCTCCCCTCTCCTCGTCGCTCGGTTAGGTTCACTTATGGCGTCTGACGTCATCTCGGCCTCAACCGTTATCCTCGGACTGCTTTGTGCACATGGTAATTCTGCTCCTGAATCAGGAAGTAGGTTATCATTTTGCGAATAGTTCTGTATTACCCTGATTAGTTCATTCAACAGGGTGCTGTTATTCATTGTGTGGAGACTCCTCGTAACCAGAACAATGCCACAAAAACCAATAACCACAAAAAGGATTTTCACTTCAAAAAATAATGAAAATAAGGCATAGTTCCAGGACAATAAAGGCTGTCTTCCACCAGTATATACATTTCCTTCCACAGGTGTTTCATAAAAAGTAAACTATTCGACTCCTGCTCCAAGAATTAAATCCACGATGTTGTAATAAACCACTTTAATATAAAATAAACTCAAACAACAAAAAATTACACAGATTAAGCGCTTTCATCTCTCCACGGAGACTTCATCAGAATCATCTAGTAACGTTTCTGGAAACATTTTATATCTTTACATTCACTATCATTGGTTGGCCATTTAGTACTTCAATAATCCAATTATTCAGTTATATAATCATGCTAATGTTTCACTTCAAACCTTCTGGTCTTTTTTTAAAAAACCTTAGTAGTGACATATGCCATACATTTACAAGTTTACAAGAATATACATGGTCTTCCAAGATGTATATATCACCACATAGTAAAAACATTTAAAAAAAACTTATAATCTAATCTATCAAAAAATTAATAATAAATATAAAATATAAATAAAATACCTTTTTATATATATATTATATTATAGTATATATAAAATTATAATTATCAATTTTACTCTATGTGTTTTTTACACGAAAGGAAATACTAACTTCAATATCATGGTCTATATCTCTGGGCTAGATTCCACCTCTTTACCTTTGCAGCCATATGCTGTGCATGAGCCTGACATAGGAGGTCCCTTACTACTGCCACAGGCTGGACATCATTAATCATAGTGGGACTAGAACTGATATCTGCAGTGACAGCCTTGACCACCAGACCAGTGCATGATTGTGTTGTGCACAATACAATATTAGTAAAAATTCTGCATGCAGTAACTGGGTCATACTGAAGTGTGCCCCTACCCTCATCTATACACATGAAATAACCCTTCAAGAGGCTAAAGACCATCTCAATGACAGTACCAGTCTGGGACAGGGCTGTGTTGTTATTGTCGTCGGCAGCTCCACTTGGATTTCTTACTGGTGTCATGAGCCATGGCTCCAGTGGATATCTAGCATCACCTGAAAAAGAGAGCGAGAGAAAAGGGGGGGGGGGCAAGACAAAGAAAAGGTGTTATACATGCAGCAATACATTTTACCTTGAATAATTACTTAAAGTAGAAAAAAAGAGAAAAATATTTTTCCACTAACCAACAAGATAACCACCGGGCATCCTACCTTGCAGAAAAAAGGGATACAGTGAGTTAGTGTGCCAAATATGTGAATAGTGTGCAATGCCAGGGTACTGGATAGACATTTTGGTGATGCACCCTTGTGCATCACACATGACCAAGCAATTGATAGAATGGTAGCCCTTCCAATTAGGGTACTGCCCCACCCCCAGCCCACCCCCTAGTGGACCAGATGGGGTTGTAATTTTAACATGGGTGTAATCTATTGCACCAAGTACCTCATACTTTACAAAGGGGTGCCAGATTCAGGCCTTTGTCACAGCTCTACCAGGAAACATGTATAACATTGGCTGCTCAGCAGTAAACGTATGGTGACATTGTTTGTGCATTCAGAGCACTGCCACAAAGAGTCAGCTGAAAATGGTTAGAGTCCTGTAGGGTATACAAGAGGATTTCCAGCACTACATGGAAATGACAGAGAGTAGGGATAAAGCCGTGATCACAATAATGTGCAGTATGGTGACACACTAAGTATCCATAGCCACCTCCATTTATACACTAGTTATGAATTATCAGACATAAGTAGCAGTCAGTCTCAGAAGGGGGTGCAGACAGGGCACTGTTCAGACATGTAGGGGTAACTCACATGAGACTTCAAGTGCTTCTTAAAGGAGAACCCCACCAACAGACTGAAAAAACATTTTTATTTTATCATGGTTTGGTGTTTCCTATATTTTAGCACCACTCTGGGACTATTTACAGGTTTTTAAATATTTTTATACATAATTTCTGAGTCTAACAACTTGGGGTCTGGCATCTTGAAGTAATTCTGATTGTTTAGTTTCCCTCTAGGTATCCCAAAATGAAGTGCTCGTTTGTAAAAAGTTACATCATGCAGGCTACTTTCTTCCTACAGATCCTATCACTGCATTGATTTTACATGCATACACTGCTGTCTTTCAATCAGTTAGTTTTAAGTAACATTTCATGCCTTTCAGTGACTACTTAAAACACAAACAGCGTAAATGCCACAGAACAGACTTTCAAAGTGCTTTTTACTGCTGCTTCTTTTTAGAATGGCTAAACTGCATTTTTTGTGAAGCCTGAATTGTACTACTTTGACTTATCTCCCATCCCCCTTCACACCTAACTTTACTATCTGTCAAAGTGCTAAGGGTAATTTGAGCTGTTACCAGATGTGATTGACAGTTCACAGCAGGAGACTTGACTTATGTACTGTTTCCTTGTTCTAGCCTTTACTTTTTGTATGAGGAGGGGAAGGACCAGGGAATTTGTATGACACATTTGACCTTGGTCTACTATTATTCAAGTGTGACGTTTCTGTTACTTACAATTTGAATTTCCCACACACATGTGAATGTTTTATCTAGAAGGGGAATAACTTATTAAATAAAGTAAAAAAAAAATATTCCTGTAATTGTATTACTTAAAACCTCATGGAACTGTGGAAAAAATGCCGCATAAGATTGCAGTGATTAACATCGTTAGTGCTCTGTGCATTATCATTGTTACAGCTGGCAATTGCCTACAACTTAAAAATAGTATTTCACAAATTCAAAGGAAACACTAAGAAGAAAATTAAAGATGAAAACAAGTATCCGGCCATGTAAACAAATACTGCTGCTAATTCACCCTCACCATTGCAGAAATGATGATGTTTTTGTCTATGAGGCCACAAATTATTGTGTACAATAAAATTAAATAATCAGATGTGTAGTACTTTAATATACAGCATAGTTCAAAGTGAGAAAACATTGTATAAGATAAAAAACAATATAATATGTCTTCATTCAACTGCTAGATATGAGCTTATGTTAAATACTTAGGTACACTACCTCATTTGAATGTATTGTACAAAGCAGTTAAAAATTTGATTAATTGTCATATGATGCCACTGACATCACTGAGCAGGAATCAGTGAGCATTCAGACATGACTTCTACAAACAATAATGTAAGTACCTGTTCTGGAAAAAAAAAAAAAAAAAAAATATATATATATATATATATATATATATATATATATATATATACATATATTGTTTAAAGATGAGAAGAAATGTCTGTTGAACAGTCAATGTAGATCATTAGACCATGTGCCGCACAGCATAGCCCACAGATATCATTGCATGTCTCAATTATAGTCTATGGGCTGAATTCATGAATGGCTAATCTCTGCACTGCTATCTTGAATAGTACATGATAGAGCACTGTTTTGTATTCATTAAATAGCTCTACATATCGTGCAGAGCCACCAAACAAAGGTAAATGGTAAAATATGCTAGTGGAATTACATGCTAATTAACCAATCCAAGATGGTAGAGCCATTCAGGAAGATGTAAAGTAATCAGGTAGACTTGGTGTAGTTCTTTGGCATGAACTCCAAAACGGATTGGAATAGAGCCACTATCACACTTAGAAAAAAGCAATATTAGGGGCTGCTGCTGCTTTCTTGCATGTATAAGTGCAACAGGCTCAAGTCTAGGCTGCGGCTGCTGACAGACCTCATTCAAAGAGAAGAAGGCTGTTCAGACACCGTTTAACATATCATACACTGCACGATATTGAAATAGTAGAGTGATGCAGGGTTGATAGAGAAATACTACAGGAGCTCTGCTACCTCTGAACCAGGAAAAAATCAAGATGAACCTCTACCAGAGGAAACAAAGTTATGTGCAGCATTAAGGATATTAGCTACTGGTACATTCTAGAGACCCACATGGGATATATGTGTATTATATATATATATATATATATATATATATATATTTATATATATATATATATATATATATATATATATATATATATATATATATATATATATATATATATATATATTTATATGTATGTGTGTGTGTGTGTATATATATATATATATATATATATATATATATATATATATATATATATATAGAGAGAGAGAGAGAGAGAGGTAGTTATATAGATGTATAGATATGGATAGATATGGATCTAGATACATAGTGGTGTCACAGTCCTCAGCCTCTTGAATATTGCATCAGTGTCTTAATGCTATGCTGGAACATGCAAGGTAGCACATCTATTTTCCATGAACACCAGAGGAGACAGCAAGAACAATGCAGGAAATTTATGTAGTAACACACTTTCCTGAAGTTTTGGGGGCCATAGAATGCACTCGCATAGAAATAAAAGCCCCACCTGGTGAACAAGGAAAGATACACATCAACAAAAAGGGGTTCCACTCAGTCAACTTCCAGGTTGTCTTTAATGCCTGAGGAATCAACCTTGATGTCTGTACAGGCAACCCAGGTAGTTACCATGACTCACACGTATGGCACAACCTTTAGCTCTACACAAGGATTGCTGGGGTGTTGTTCCACAAGGCTATCTACTGGGTGATGCAGATTATGCATTGGAACCATGACTAAGACACTCATGGGAAATGCACACACACCCACAGAAGAAGAATACACTGATGCACACGCTCAAATTTGAAACATCATGGAGCATGTGTTTGTCATGCTGAAGTCACGGTTCTGCTATCTAGACACATCTCGGGATGCCCTGCAGTGCAACCCAGGAAGCTGCGCAGAAATTCCCATAGTCTGTGTCATGTTGCATAATATCATCTTGGGGAAATAGCTGCAACAGGGACAACAAGGGCCAGGACAACACATTCCTGGATGACAGGTGGGGCCAAAACCTCCAGTACATGCAGACAAGTATTCTGAGGGAGAACCTCCAGCTGCAGAGGGAGCCAGCAGATATGGGCATGCACAAAATGCCCTTGCCTTGGCTAACAGGCAAAGGATAGCACACACATTCACAACCTGAGAGGCAAAGGTTTGCACACACGCTCACCAGCAAAGGAATACACATAACCTAATCACATATAAATAGTAAAACTGATGCTATCCAACATCCAAATCTTTTACTTCCCCATGTAATGCCTGTGTACGAATAGCATCAGACAGAGCCATCCCCAAAGCACATAACTCATAACTGCAGTAATGTCAAGGTAAGTGTGGAACCTGTAGAATAGGAACACATGTGTAAGAAGATAAGTATAAATGATATACCTACATACTATTAGTCATAAATGTACTCAGTCAGAACCTATACAAGGTGTCCACCAATGGTATTACTGTCTTATAGGAATGACATCTGCAGTATACAGCCATGCATTGTATGCAACAACTGACGTCAAGCTGATCACTTACCCACTGTACGCAATGGTCAACAGGACAATTATATCAATGTTTCACAAGTAGAGCAATAAGCAGGAATGCGGTACCAGTGATTTGAATACATGACTTACAATATTAACTGAAAACAAAAGCCTTCGAGAATGAGTAGGTATAAAAACATCCAAAATTATCTTATCTAATGAATATTCATAAAAATCAGCATAATGAGAAAGACTGCCTTAGCTATCCAGTCTCTATATTAGACATATACGCAACTCAATGTCAAACTCAAATAAACAAGTGGCATGGCACAGTCATCATCATTTGCACAGGGTGGGGGCAGTATACCAAGGCTAACAGCAAAGTAGTGAATGCATGTGAATAAAAATCACAAAGCATTCAGTAAAACAGGTAATACCTCAGGGATATTAACAGGAATTGTATTCCAATCAACATAAAGATTTTCCTAGCTTGCATGTGTGTAAGTTGGTATGGTCAGTTTTTGTGTAATGTGTGTGTATCTGCATGAACACAATCAAACTTTGTGCTAGTGTTAAGTCCTGCCATGTCAGACAGGTATGAGCTGTGCATGGTAGAGTTGTAAGTTCAAAGACAGCATTTCTGACCAACCTCATCTGTAAGGGCATGGACTGTATCATTATGGACCTCATAAATTAAGACATAGGTGACCTCCAAAACCTGGGCCCTACCCAGTTCTGCTTTGTGAAGGGCAGATCCTGTCTGTCAAATCTGGTGGATTTGTTTGACAGTGTGACCAAGGCCATTAGTGAGTGCAAATCTGTGCCTACAGCATACCTCAGCTTGGCAAAGGCTTTCAACACAATCCCACATTCAGGCATTACCAATACACTTGGCAAACTGAATGTAAACTCCTTTGTTTAAGATGGAGTGCCAACTGTCTCACAAACCAGACATTAACTATCAAAGTGGTGACTCCACATCAACCAGCAGACCTGCTACCAGCAAGGGTGCTCCAGGGGTCAGTGCTGGCCCCCCCCTACTGTTTGGTATATACTTCTCAGAACTTCAGGTCAAAACAAAAGGGTCATGGCTGACCAAGTTTGCAGAGGACTGCAAACTATGTGGAATCATTGAATCCTCAAATGATGTCAGTATACTCCAGGATGGTCTTATACAGACCAACAACTTGTGTATTAGTCACAGTCTCAAACTGAATGCATGCAAAGAAGTGTGGCATCATTCCCATTGGCACAAACAATGTCCCTTCACAATATCAAATCAATAACAATACCCTAAGTACCCATGAAGTGGTAAGAGAACTGGGATCACAGGTTGACAGCGACCTTAACTTCGACCACCATATGCCTACTGTTGTAAAGAAAGCTTTCCACATAGCTCACTTGATTAGTAAAGGCATCGCCTCGAGAGCAAAAGAAGTCATAATCCCCTATACTTGGCATTTATCCAGCCAATAATTGAGTATAACACCTTATTCATTATGTAATGTACTAAGCATATACAGCAATTAGAGAGACCTCAGATACTTCTAACAAATAAGATTAAGGGCCTCCAGCATGTGCCTTACATGGACCGACAAAAATCCCTATCACTATACTATGTATCATATAGACTTCTTAGGGGAGACTTATGCTTGGCCTACAGAGCAACCCAAGACCCAAACCTAATGAACTTCATATCCATAAATCAAATGGGTCTAGGGCTACCTGTTCCAGGGACTTAAATATGGCCTGTGACATAAATAGGGCATGCTGGAGGGACAGATTTATCTCCCAGCAACTGCCATGTTTTTGGAACAGGCTACCAGTTCATGTGAAACAAAGCA
Organism: Protopterus annectens; assembly: GCF_019279795.1. Lineage (NCBI taxonomy): Eukaryota > Metazoa > Chordata > Ceratodontiformes > Protopteridae > Protopterus > Protopterus annectens. The sequence goes on along the minus strand of NC_056741.1, from coordinate 344,347,340 downwards.
CATCTATGACACTGTTCAAGAGGAACCTGGATGAGTGGATGGGGCACCATAAATTCTTACCAGAATTAGCACCCACAACCCTTCTGGACATGGACAGTCATCACTAAATGCAATCTTGGGTATTGACTAGTACCTCTATGGTTTTACATTGGGTTGAAATGGCTAGGATTAAAATGACCTCCGGATCAATAGCCTAGTAATCTCTTATAATCCTATGACCCTATGACCTGATTGTGAGCGATGTCTACTGGATGAGCTGTCTTTACAACAAGAACCACAACACCATGGCCTATCACATATGGGTGTGGACACCTCAATCACTGACAGAGCAGTGGATTAAGTGCCACTATGGAAGTGGGATCTGACACGGCCATGTCGGCTACTAAAGGAAGGTGTTGTGTCTCTACAGACACATGGATGTTAACGTTCCTGCATGAGACTTTCAAGCACAGACAATGTCAGATCCAGTGTGTCACTCATCCTTAAAACTGAGTTACCCACATGGTTGAGGCAGTCACACACGTCAGAATGCGCCTCATTTAGGACTCACACTAGCTCTTCCAAGGCCCTGGTGGAACATGAATGTGCCTTCATCATGACCCTGTACATACATCTGGTGGCATTTAATGACACACCAGCATCATGATGAGAGTGGACAGTAGGCCTTCTCTGAGCACTTCTAGCAACCTTCCTGTGTAGTACAATGGCCTTACAATGGCTATGAGCAGAGTCAACCAGCTTTGCAATTGGAGTAACCACACTGCCCCTATCAAATTTATCACACTCAACCTTTTCTATATCTGAGGGCTCAGTGGAATTGTTATTAGTAGGCATACCAACTGTGTCCAAAATAAGCCCTGTGGATGTGTGAACTACAACCTCAGTGTCAGACTGAATCTCTGCACTCCCTGACTGTACCTCTATATCACCATCATCATCAGAGGTTTCTGATACTTTGACATCAGGTGGTAAGAGTTCTAAACTTCCACTGTCAGGATCACTAGTGATAATAATCAACAAACACAAGAAGGAGAGAAACAGTAACTGGAAATGATCCAAACTGTGTTCTAAATACTCATGTTAAACAATTTCAGATGCTAAGGGAGTACATGCTATTTCCTCCTTAGATTTACATCTAACTAATGGTCATAACTAATCAAAGAAAGTTTGCACTTGCCATGTGCAGTGAAAAGAAGGCTAATAAGAATCACAATGCAAATGACAAAAGGACAAGATAATAATAATCTGCCTATCTTCCCCTTAAGGAATATCTTAGAATCGATCAGACTGACCATTACGCCACCCAAAAACAATCTTTGTTGGACCCTGTCTCTTCTAAGGCACACATCTCAATGTTTCCACATTTACAATTAGTAACAAGTAAAAATATATAGAATGGCAGTAAATGCCTTATATATATATATATATATATATATATATATATATATATATATATATATATATATACAGAGAGAGAGAGAGAGAGAGAGAGCATACCTGAAAGTTATCTTGGGACACTATTAGCCTGTCGTCCACATCAGCGCCAACATCAATGAGTCCATGTGAAACCTCCTCTGAGTTGTCAGGATCTCTGACAGTGGACAGGAACTGTTGAGTTTCAGTGAGTGGTGGTTCTGTAGCAGGACCACCTCCCATAGCCATCTGCTCTCATGCTACTGTAACTGCCCTCCTGTGTACTGCTGTAATCATATCAGTGGCACAGTGCTACACCTAATTATAGTTTCTGGCATAGCCACCTGCTGTGTTTATGTTAGCAAACACGTGCTGCCATATACTTTTTCTGGCAGACATCTCACCTCTACGTCTCTCAAGCAGGAAGGGTTCATGGTGGTGTAAGGCTTCAATTATGACCGCTGTTCTCTGCAACACTCAGTGGTGGTTTGCGTGGAACAGATGGTCTGGATGCCATAATCCTGTATGACATGAAAAATAAAAAAGTGCACACAAAAATCATTCTCCCCAAATAAAACCTATGCACCCATCCTCAACACAAAAAAAATTGAACACACAATGCTCTTTTCGGACTACACACAAGCTAATTGTAATACACAGATGAAAATGAAGATGCAGCCAGCCAGATCAAGGAAAACTGAATTCTTTATTACTCACACAAAAGATTTAGTGATTTTGTCTAGTGTATAACAAACAAACTTCATCAGAATCAGAAGCTGAGCCTGGACAAATAAGTAGATGTGTAAGATGCATCACTAAACTTAAACAGGCAAATATCTCACTCTGGAAAAAAAGTTTCTGCAGCAACAGGTCACAGGAATAAAACCCCTTTTATAGCTAGTTTATTCTGTAGCATGATGAAACACAGGACTTCTCACTGAACTTATATCATATAAAAAACCCCACTGGGTGAGATGATTTTGCTAGTTAGGACTCATCTCATTACTTTTTCAGAAGCACTCAATTTGTGTATTTAGCATACCTGGTAAACATTGTGCAGCTGTCTACATATTGTTGTGTACACACCTGCATACCTGCAGTTAGCACTGCACAGGTTTGATTAGCAGAAGATTTTAGAAGTGAGATAGCTGAAACGCCTTATTTAACCATGTGAAGATGGAGCATGTGCTCCCAGCAGGATATTGAGGAATAGAGGACTGCTATGTTTTACATCTTAAAGTGCCAGTGGGACCATAACAATGCAGTATCTGCATTTTCTGATTTTGCCTTCCTTGACACAGATGAGATACTTGTCAATAATCATCATTGTGCTAAGCATGAAACATTTGGGCGCCAATTGTCTGCTATCAGAGATATCATGGCTGGAGAAGGAGACAGCACAGCTCCCTTTAGAGCAAAGAGGTGGTGTGAGGAGTGCAGGATTTTTCTGGACACTCTTCATAAGTATTACAGCCATTGGCTCCTGCAAGAGAGCTATACCAGAAGGCTAATGTCTGAAATAATTTGAGTAAGGCTATCACCTAATCTTCTGGCATCCCATGTGCAAGGAACAGTGCTGTCACCACTGCAGTGACACAAAGTGTTGCAATCCTGACATTCTTTACCGATTGGAGAAAGTAGTTAAGGCATAGTCACCACCTCAGTACTGCAAGTATGATTTATCATACACAGACAAAGGACCTGCCACTGTGTGTCATCTGCACATTTTAATGTATATCTTTGTATATCCCTAGCACAAGACAACATCAAAAGGAATAGGCAGGTGTACAGGAGCAGACTTGAGTGCCTTAGCAAGTGATGGGTTGAGAATACATGCTATCTTGCAAATGGTTTACATTTCACAGTAGCAGTAGGAGGCATTACAAAATAGTGCACAAGTTATGTACACTACATACACAGTTATCATTAGTGGCATAGTTTAAGAGTAATACCATAAGTGTGTAATGTTAGAAGTGTGTTTCTGCACACCTCCTCCTCTGTTGCTGGACAAGTGGATACTCATGTTAAGTTGCTTGTCCTGTAACATTGTGAGGATGTCTGCAGGTTCAATAAGCACCCAGCAAAGACCTGCTATCATGGAAAAAATGTTAATGTTTTTCATCCCACTACTAGCACTAGAACATGACCCACATATGTAGTATACATAAGCAGGATATTGCTGGATACAATACACAATATACTCTACAGGTATATAGTGATAGAAAAGATCCAGATACTTGTATAGAATATCAGTATCTGGCCTTTGTCTGTCACATGAAAGGAAATAAAATGGTGTGATCATCATGCTTAGCTCAGTTTATGAACATTATTTTCAAACAATGAAATTGCATCTCAGACCACAGGCACATAGCTGTGGTCTTCCAGAATAGTCCCTGCCATTTAGTATTCTATCTCTTAGACCATATGTGAGTATGGCCTTCAGTGTATTCTCCTAAATGTGTTGATGAAATGTCTGTTTATGATGTACTATTAAACGATGATTCAGCTTCACTGTATCATTAGCAATATAGTCAGTTAAGAATGCAGTTCTCATGTTGTTTGTATTTCTCCTCCCTAACCCCCTTTGTTACTATGCTTTTTCTGACACACACACACACACACATGTCCCACTTCTCTATCTATCTATCTGTACATATATATATATATATAGAGAGAGAGAGAGAGAGAGAGAAAGAGAGATATGAATATACATATTGCTTGTTTTGTTTTGTTTCTCTCCATTTCTGTTATTATTATATGCAAAGCACAGTGATCTGCACAGACCCCTATCAGCATGGCCTGTCATTCCTCACAACAGGTAGCAGCAGAATTACCCAGCACATCTGGTTCACAACCTGATATAGTTTTCACCACACTTCCTGCCCTAACAACAGCAACTGCAACAGGTAGTCCTGTACTCACCACTAGTAGTACAAGTGGAGGTGACAGGTATGTCACCTGTCAGGAGTTGGTGGAAATTGTGGGGGGAAAAGTGAACATGAGGTTTGATCATACCTCTCAACCTGTTACAGCAAGAAATCTGGACCAAGTCACAAATAAGGGGGGGACAAAGGCACAAAATTGGGACACTCTTTACATATTGCTTTTACAAAGGTAGAAAGTTGACAGAATAACAAGTTTCTAAAGGATATGAAGTCTGAAACATTATTTTTTTTACTTCTGTCCTCAATGATTTGCCAGTGATTTGCCAGAAAACCACAATTTTATGAGAAATGGACAGAAAATATGAGCCAAAAATCTGGACAGCTGAGAGGTATGGGTTGGATGCCCACATCTACCACATGGCTAACATGATCTGTCAACTCATGGAGTATTGTCTGTGCCTAGCACAGGCTCAACCTTCTCAGCCAGACACCAGTGGTGACATCACACAGGTTGATAAGTAATCATCTACTGTCTAAGATGGCAGCGACTACACCTGCAAACACCCAGTCCTGTCCTCTAGTCTGGTATTCCCTTCCCTTTTATGCCCATGCTCACCCCTGTTGGTTTAACAGTCCTGTACTTACCAATTGTCTTCACTCTGTTTGTCTGTTGTCATCTTCACTATTGTGCTCCCTCATTGTGTTGCCTCACAGTCAGTCATGTATGTCTTCCCCCTCCTACCTAACCTCCGTATCTTACCTGCCTCTTCCTGACTTCCTTCCCCAACTTTCCCATTTTCTTTAAGGAAAAAGGCTCCTGCCCCCCAAAAAAAATGCATCTGCTTCCCACATGTACCTCTCAACTTTGCACATATCTGATAGATGCATAAATCATTGTCTAATATTTTTGCATTTGTAGATGTCTGGCAGATCAGCTGAAGATGGAGTCAGTTAAATAATGTCACACACGTGATAGCCTAACTTTATAGAATGCATGATACTGTAAAGCCTAGTATTATATGCAGTATCTAGGTGTATAAGTGCACAGTAAGTATAATTTGTCCCAGAATTTGGGCTTTTGCCCCAACATTAGCCTTCCCTTTCTCTAGAAATCTGAAGCTACAAAGCTGCGAGGTGCAGTCATGCCCCAACTCCCTCCTGCTCATTCCTTATTTGCTTGCCTTCTTTTCAAATCTCAGCTTGTATCCCTTTTTTATCCTATGCTCCTATTTCCAGTCTTTAATGTGGTCAAAAAGTGGATAAACAAACCACACACATCTGCAGAAAAGGGCTCCCGCATCACTTATCTTTTTGTGTTCAGACTGTCTGCAATGGTTCGCAAAGTGTACTATTGATGTCAATGCAGATGATGCTGCTTTTCATATATAACACTAATGAATTCCCACCAATAGCTTGTACCACATAATCTGGTTTGGCTTTGGTTGCCATCCATGACACAAATGAGCTAAGTGCCATTTCACAACAGTTGTCAAGGATGAAATAGGATAAAGGTTTTTATTTTTCCTCAGATATTTTCCTATTGTAACCCTTACTAACTTTATTAGTAAATGTCAGAGGGTCATAGGTGATTATTTATGAGAAGGTAAAATCCCCGTAATAAGTGGGCAGAAGTTGTTCTTGCAGAAGAAGGATGGTGGTTGGAGTCTCCCAAACTTTTTTAACATATGGCAGGTTTACAATTGGTTATTTTGCTATCAGGGCTAAGGAGTGTCCCGAGCCAATATGGGCACTTCCTACAGTTCCTCTCTATAAGGATGGAAGGTGTTGTATGGTGAGTGAGCCAGCTTTCAAAATATAACATCCAGGGGGAATGGAATGGTAGTACTATAAGAATAATTCCTGGGGAAGACTTCAGACTTCAGCAAAGTTCACAGTTCTACGGTTATGGTCCAATGGTAGATCCAAGTGGATAATAACACTATATGATAGCCACGATGGATAGAAAAGGGCATTTATTATGTTAACCAAGTGATATAACTGGTCTGGTAATGTCATATATGGATATTCAGGAAAGGCATACTATACTTTATATTAAGTGGTGGCAATAACTGCAGTTAGATAGTGTCTTAGATACCCTGATCAGGAAGGGTATGGTGAATGGGTCTATAATTCCTCATGCAGGGCATTGTCTGAAACTTAGTACTCTATGTGTAGGTGAATTGGACCCCATTGATCAGGAATCAGTGAAATTAGAAACAAATGGGTTTTATTCCTGGGACGGGAGCTGTCACTGGCAGAGTGGTGTAAAGTCATATATACATTGACTACCCCGTTTTCCCAACCTTAGTTAACATTACCTTCAAGAAGATGGTATTTAGTGGCAAAAATCCCCCATGAGTGATTGGAACTTTGATATGACATGAGGGGGAAGGTGCTGGAGATGCTCAGAAGAAGGAGGCTAGATTATTTCCATATAATATGTTCTTAATCATATGTAGCCCCGTTATAGGCGTCCATTATATAGGGGACTAGGTAAGGATAGACTAGGGATTTTCAAAGGCTGAGTGACAAATGTAAAGCATGGTATAATAAGCACCTAAACAGGAAACAATTGGTAGAACTGTGGTGTGTTCTACTTTTTTTATGTATAATGAGATATAATTTAATTCAGTAGTGGTTTGCTGCTGATGCTAATCCTATGTTTTTACATGTTATATTTTGGGTTAAGCCCATCAACACTGTTCATGTACTACGTTAGTATGTCAATGGTTGGAAGAATGGTTCAATAAATTTATCTTGGTTTAGAAACTAGAATAAAGCTTAAGTCTGCAAGTGAGACCCATTTCCCTAAAATTTGTTATTGTCAGAGTCTTAGCATGAGTTCTTCTGTGGCTTACCTTGCTAATTCACTGTTAAGAAAAATATCCGTAAACCAACGTATAGGTTCAATTCCTGTGAAACATTAATTTTCATTTCCTATTATCACTCTGCAGTTCCCCTAAGTTCTTCCCTGACACCTTTATTTGGACTCCGCCGCTGGCTCACCTTGCAAAAGACCTACTGTATACAATGTAACTGATCAATGTAGATGTGTCAAATCCCTACCAGGCTGTATTTTTGTCATAATATTTACATTATAGTACAAGTACACTGATCGAATTCTGATGTTGCCAGAATGGTTGTAGTTATACACACCTGTACCCCAGCTCTCTTGTCTGGGTTTCACATAATCCGCATTCAGGTATGGTCCCACACCCTTCTTCATCATGGTTTGCATCCCTGCTTTGGTCAGCAGCTCCTTTTGCAGTCTTCTGACCTTGTCTGTTGTGACTGCTGACCTACTACCCCCAGTACACTGTATCCTTAGCCATCCTTGATGACTTTTTTTTCCTTCCAGTGAATGTCTCTGCTTAAGTATATTGGCTTGATACAATACACAAGCAACATGGCTTTACTGCATGTGCAGGTAGACATGTGACGTAAAACACTGACAAACACACATTGTTGTTATGCCTGTCATACTTTAACCTAGTCACTTGGTAGTCTAACATGATCTGGCCATGAGGATGTACTGCAGCCATGGTGAGAAGCTGATTGTTTTACAGAATGATATGCCCATATTCGTTGTTAATGAACCTTGATGCTTGCTACACCTGCATTCTAAACAGTGCTGACTTTGCCATGGTCATGTACAAAATGTTTCTAAATTCCTTGGAATGTTTTTTAATTTGTATTTTGGCCATTTCTGAATCTACCTATTTCTGTGACACTTCATAAGTGGATGCATTATTGATATTCACTACATTTGAAAGTTGAGTTGTGTTAAATCTTAATGACTGGGAATAGGGGAGGGGGAGGAGTTCAGCTGAGGATGATTATGTTTTGGAACGCTTATATATTTTTTTCTCCATGGAGAAGCTCCTGCAGTTGCGTAATAACATTCACATTATCTGCACTTCAGAGACAACTTGCCTTCTACTTGGGAGCACAGTAGGTATTGTTTAGCAACTTTTTTATAAAATGTTTTCAGTAGATAGTTTGCTGCTAAGTTCATTTTTGAGTTTTGGATTGTTTTAAGGTTTAACTTTGTTGAAAGAATGTTTAATCAGGTTTTAAGGATCTTTTTGTTAATGTTTTAGTTCTTAACCACAAATGGCTTGAATACCTATAAAACTACAAGGCCAGTTACTATATGAGGAAATGTTGGTAGGCTCTAAGCTAGAACATTTGTCTGAACAGGTGCATGTTGAAGGGGGACATTGCAGTCAATTATGTGCCTAATAAGTGAGTAACAGATAGGTATGAAAACATCCTTGGACCTGGAGGAAACTCCCTTGATAATCAGCTGGCTAAATATAAGGATTTTGTAATGACTATGGATGCATGGCGGATAAATATGAGTTTTTATTGACAAGCATGTCCAGGAATTTGATAGCCATGCCTATTTTCTAAAGGGGGAAGGTAGAGTTAATGTGGTAAAAGCAAGGGTGCTCCTGTTTTCCAAAAGATACGTTGTTGCACTTTTTTACACTGAGCTAGAGGTAGTGGTAGTGCACCGTTTGTGTGGTCTGGGAAGTTTCTAGGGGAGTTAATGACTGACAACTGTAGGTAACATTCACTTTTGTTTAGGTTGCCCAATTAAACTGATTGCTGCCCTTCCTCATCATCAAAGATAATACAGTTATATGTAAACTGGGTTGTGCAGTAAAATAACCAGCTTCCAAATTGTAACCAAGAGGGAAAATGCAGTTGGATAAAGTATTGAATGTTTCCAGTTACCTTTACAAAAAATTGTTTTTCTTTCACTGAGTAGTAGATGGGGAAAAGGTAAAATGTTAATCATGTCTGGAATCAGAAATTCCAGCTACTGATGCCTTTATTGATATTAGAATGTAATTATACCCATACTAACAGTTGCTGGTAAGCTGTTGCACACAAAAGTAACCGGAATTACTGAATTATATTAAGTATTAATGTGCCACTTATGACATCACACACTTACTCTTTGAATGCTTTATCTTTAGCAAAGAAAGCAATGCAGAAAAGAAGGTCTCCATTGTTCCATTTTTGTTTTCTATTTTTTTTTATATATATGCAAAAATAAAATGTCAGGCAGTTTAGTGGTAGGAGAGAGGGAGAATGGAGGAAATACAAGGAAAATCATGTATATGTCTTTAGTTTTGAATAACATACCTGATTTTCCTAGTATTTTCTCCGTCCTATCTCTCTGCTATGTTCAGAGTCCAGATTTATATATATATATATATATATATATATATATATATATATATATATATATATATATATATATATATATATATATATATAAGATTACAGTATATAGCAATGGAATAGAGTCGGGGCAACCGGACCTTTTTCCATTGGTATATGCTAGGATTTACAATGGGCATGCTGAATGGGCTGAACAATCAGCACGCTCATTTTGGACTATCAATGACCAGTCATTGTGAAATTTACATGACCACCCCTTATGTGCTTTCATTACATTACCTTGGGGTGTGACTGTACTGTATGGGACACTTGTGTTTAAATGGGGGTTTTCACCTTATATCTCCACTGACTCCCGGAATTTGAACCAGTCACAATACCCTAGTTAACAAATATTAATTACTACATTATTAAATAAAATACAAAAATTATAAAACTGCTTTCCCATGTAAAAGCTAAATGTCCTGTCTTGGTATTCAAGCAATGCACCAACTACATTGCAAGTTGTGACTCTAGCCACTAAGCTAAGAGAGCTGTTTATATTTTAACTATACATTTGTATATATTTTCTATAGCTGAAATTTTGGACAGCTCCATTAGCTAGTGGAGCTGTCCAAAATTTCAGCTATAGAAGAAGGTGTATGCAAATGTATAGCTGAAACTAGTACAGCTCTGTTAGGTTAGGGGGTTAGAATCACAATTTACCATGTAGTAGGTACATGGTTTGAATACCAAAATCAGATATTTAGCATTCATGTGGGAAAGCATTTTTTTTCTTTTCTTTTATTTTATGTATTTTATCTAATTATGTAGCATGACACTTTCACAATGCAGGGGGTGTGTCACAGTAACTGTAACACACCCCCTGCATTGATTTCAGTACTATTAGTTATTTCAGTGCCTGTGGACACTGTTTTATTTTGTAAAGTGCCATATGGTGCTTTGTCAGTGCAAGAGGATTTGTGACAGTAACTGTCACATACACCCTGCACTGATTTCAGTACTTAGTTCTTTCAGTGTCCGCAGACACTGTTTTGTTTTGTAAAGTGCCGTACGGTACTTTGTCAGTGCAGGGGGTGTGTTACAGTTCTGCCAGCACCGTAACACACCTTCTAGCACTCAGTCAGTGCCCGTGTCCACAGATCCGTCTCAGTAGTGCGCCTTTATTAATATGTAAGGTGCGCTGCAGAGAGGGGGATTCGGACATGGACACCATTCACTCTGTGGGAGAATAACACTATTCCTATATGGAGTTTACTGAATCCTGGGGACAATGTTTGGTTATATGACTTCTTTGTGCTGTTAGATTATAACATAACATTGTTTATGATATGCATGAATACATAGATGAAAGAAAATAAATGAAGTTAGCAAATTCATTTCCCTGATATTTTCATTCATGGAGTGTTCAACATCCAATTTTGATAAGTAACACTTTAAAAATATGTATGTAGCTGTATAGCTTTTGTTTTCCCACAGCACATAGTTTTCTTATAAATGGCTCATTGCCTTTACTTGCTTTACAGACAACCGAAGAAGAAGTGTTTAGTAATAATGAAGAAAGTGATTCATTTTCTGACTTTTTGCAACTTCTTGGAGAGAGAATACAGCTCCAGGACTTCAAGGGGTAAGGTAGCTTTTATCATGTGTAATGCAGTGTTGTTGATATAAAATAAAACATGTTACTGTTACCAAAGTAGAGTTCCTACTTGCCATTTTATTACCACTACACAAAATAAATAATAATAATAATAGTATTTTATAAATGAATAAATAAATACATGTATCTTATGGTATTTTGTGTCCTCCGATTACGTACCTTAGATTTTACATTGTGACTTCCAAACTTGTTTATTTATGACAACACCTATTGTCATTGTCCAGAAGCAAGTTCTTGTTTGTTTTTTTTTTATTTTTTGTTGGCTGGTTATTAATAATTTTTTTTTAAAACACCTTTATTGAATTATCACTTGTGACACAGGCAAATTTACATTTAGACAAAAGTAGTATTCAATCTGTATTAACAAATTAACATTAACAAACATTATACTTCACATATATTGTTATATAGCATATAATCTAAGCAACATTACATGAATTATTCAATTCCTGGCCTTCCTTTGTCTAGTTATGGTGGCTGCCAAAAAAGCAATTACTAGGAAATGGAAATCAAAATGTAAACCAACTATATTAGAAGCAGAGAATATAGTAACAGAGATAAAACAACTGGAACTGAGATCCTTAGAAAAAGGTAGGAGCAAACTACATAGGAAAAAATGGGAATTGTGGGAACAGTACATACAGGGCAGGGATGAGGTTTAATGGGAGGCAGGACTTAAATGAGCTATGTAATGTCTGACTGATAATGATTGGGTAGATTATAAGTAGTGCATAATCTTTGCAACTAGGAGTGGGTCAGTATGGTTTGTGACGTAAAATGCTTGCAACTAGGGCTGTATTGGTGTGGTTTGTTTTAGTTTATATAAATGTATGATTGCTTATGTCATAAGTGATGGTTTAATAAACATGTTTATTGTTTAAAAAAAGGAGGTGCATGTTGTGTTTATCCTCACACATGTATGAAATAGCTCCATCACAAAGCTTAACACAGTCAGATACCTTGATAAGTTTGAAAAACATTTTAGCCCCACCTGTTCTCCTTTATAGGTTCATAGGATGATACTAGGGTATTGGCCCAGAGGTCCTTATAAGTCTAGTCAAGAATTTCGCCCATGTTCCCACAAAGTTAGTACCTGTTTTCCCTGTCCAGCAGGGACACAGGTGGGATCCCAGGGGTATATTTGTTTTCTGTTTCCCATCCAGTCATCCAGGTTCCACTTAAAGAGGGCGAGGGAGATACTCTGCTTAACATGGAGAAATTAGTGTATTCCACAGACAGGGGAGTCTCTGGGACACAAATCTCTCAAACCATCAAGTTCTATTAATGTCACAGACCAAGTTGAGGAGTTGCGTGTGGGTTGCCTGAGTGGAATTTGACTTATTGATATCCAGCAACTCCATCAAGACTGGGTCTGAGATAGCCTTGTATGCCAGACAGAGGTCACATCTGAGCAATCTGTATGAGACTGAGTAGATTGACAGGACTTTCAGCCTATCAGAATACGACAGGTGTTTGAGACCCTGGATTTTCCTGGTCAGGAACCTATGTGGTCCCTCCAGCTGCTGCATGTGCTTGGCAAGGAACATGCTGAAGGGGGCATTGTACTCGATAATGGGTCTGATAAGGGAGGAGTACAAGGATGTTATGAACTCCTTGTTCCTGGATGAAATACCCTTACTTATGAGGTGAGCCATGTCGAAAGCTTTCTGTGCAATGGAGGCAACATGGTGGTCAAAAGTCAGGTTGCTGTCAACCTGGGTGTCCAAGTCCCTCATGACTGCTTGCGTGCTTAGTACATTTTTATTAATGCGATAATTAGTGGGGATGCCTTTTTCCCAAAGGGGATAATGATGCATTTCTTGGCATTCAGTTTGAGGCCACGCTCTTGGCACCAGTCATTAGTTTGGGTAAGGCCCTCTTGGAGGATGTTCACATCACTAGGGGAATTTAAGACAGTGCCCAGCTTGCAAACATCTGCAAACTTGGTCAGCCACAGACTACTCGTTTTGGCTTGCACCTCAGAAAAGTATATCCTAAACAGTAGAGGCCCCAAGACCAATCCTTGGGGGTACACCCCTCATTACAGGTCTACTACTAAAGGTGGCTTCCCCTATCATTACACGTCTACTACTAGAGGTGGCTTCCCCTATTTTAACTAAGTGGGTTCTACCAGTGAGCCAAGCAGCTACCTATCTGGTAACATATGGGTTGATGCCTAGCTAAGAGAGTTTATCTATTATACCCGAGTGGGGAATAGTGTCAAAGGTTTTGGCTAGGTCAAGGTAGGTGATGTGCATCGTCTTCCCCTCATCCATGGCTCTGGTGTCTGTTTCAAAGAAGTTGACCATGTTTAATAGGAATGATCTCGCTTTGACAAAACCAGACTGTGTGGGGTCAAGTGCTTGGAGGTTGCCAATGTCCTTGTTTATAAGGTCCACGATAATGCATTTCATGGCCTTGCAGATCAGACTAGTCAGGCTGATGGGCCTATAATTGCCTGGGTCAGTGGATGCTCCACTTTTATGTAGAGGGATGACAGTGGTTGCCCTCCATTTGGCTGGGATGAAGCCAATGCTCAGGCTTTGGTTGAATATGGTGTCTAATGGAGCTGAGAGATCATGCCTGGATTCATGTAGGATGCAGCCAGGGATGTTGTTGGGTCCCATGGAGACTATATTTTTTGCCTTTGAGAGGGCATTAAAGACCTGCTTCAAGGTGATGAGAGGAGGTTCTGGTTTACTGATGGGGGGCAGGGGGGGTGAAATTTTCACTGAATCTATCTGGCAGCAGGTCGGCTATATCTGTGGCATTTGTGTATGCAGTATTCTTGACCAGTTCAGAGCAGATTTGGGTGTTACCTTTGAGATTGCAGACATATGTGAAGAAGGCCTTGTGATTCTCCTTAGTGGATGTGGCCAATTTGGACTCAAAGTTAGCCTCAGAGGATTTCACCAGTGACCTTATTTGCTTTAGGTACTATTCCATTTGTCCAGGTCAGGAAAGATTCAGAAGCATGATCCCTAGTGAACAGCCTAAATTGCAAAAGTGAAGGTTTGTATGATTCAGACATGATAAAGTACAGGGTTGGAATCCTCCTTGCCCAAGCTTTTTTTTCTAGTGTATAATTATAGGCAAATGACTGTAGTAAGTAGTTGCATTCCCCATGCATAAAGGTCAGCCACAAGTAAGAGATGTTGTAAATTCCATACCAGAGTTCTAACTCCAAGGAGGTGGTGAAATGTAGATGCAAAGTCCTACTAGTATGAATATGTCTAATTTTGTCTTCACTGGTATGACTGCAGAAACAACCCAGGCAACACCAATGGCTCCAACACATAGACAGCAGTGTCAGTACATGTCCAGATTCATTCTACAGCATGTGTCACCACACACAGAGTCAACTGGACACACAGCATACACACACACACACAGACACACACACACACACACACACACACACACACACACACACACACACACACACACACACACACACACACTCAGAATCAACTACAACAGTTTCCAATGGACACCACAGTTCTTAACATACTAGGTAATGTGTCATGATATTGGTGCACATACTACCACTGGAGGCACCATGTGTCAGCAAAAAACAAAGAAAAAAATGATTTCAGTCACTGTCCTAACCACTGAAACATTTCAAAGCTCTGTTTGGGATGTCTCTGAGATTTTAAACATCCACAAGTAGGATTCTGTATCAATTCCATGAATGCCTCGAACAATATGGAACAGAATAAATCCATATGCCCCAGTATAATGTACAGAAACCCCTTGTGATATGAGGATTGTCATTTGTGCCATAAAGTACATCCATGTTACAATTAATGTACCTAGCACACATGATGTTGTCCCTACTACAACAGGCTTTATGCAAGTAGTACATGCACATCATGGTCCTGTAAGGAAGAGGCTGATAAGAATCTACTAAACCACTGTAATTAGTAGCATATTATTTCATCCATTGATACAAGAAGACATACAGTACTTTGTCTGTGGTACTTGTAGACCAGAGGTAGTGACCAGAGCACAACTGCTGGCTGATGACTATAGAGACCACACTTCATCTGGTAAAATACTCTAATACTTCTACAAAGTGAGATTACGATTAGAGGCATCAGCCATATCACAAGCAGGTGTGCCATTTGCATCATTATCTTCTGTATACCCACAATGCCCCTCTAGAGCTGACCCCACTGACACCATTTGTGATGGGAAATCATGAACTGAATGTTCTGAAAAACAATGAAAGCCACAAGGCCCCAACTCCTTTACACATTCAAGGCACATGTCTTTTATGCCACAGTGTATAGGAATAACAAAGACTAAGGGCCAGATTTCAAAAGAGTTGTTCTCATTGAAGTCTGCCCCAATTCCAAAAGATGTACTCTTAGCATAAGTGACTTATTTCAGTGTATGATCTGTCTACAAACAGGCTTACACAGGTGGCTAGATTCCAAAAGACCTGTTTGTAGTTTGATCTCGGTATAAGTGGTCACTTAGATTGAGAGGAAGTCTTTTGGAATGGGACCATTAACTTTGTTTGTACAGTCATCCCCACTTAGGATGGCAATGAAGCTAAAACTGAATTATTTAAATTGTATGCAGAGTTCTTAAAAATCCTGGTTTGGACATAAATGGGGAAAAACTATTGAAAGCTGGATGCCAATGAGATATTTTGTAACATGGACATTTGTGTAACTGCTGACCCTTTTGGATTTAAATGTTTCAATTTACTTTTATGTTTTCATGATAAGCCCAAAATTTATCAGAGGGGGCTATATAATATACCAAGAAAGTTACCACATTTTTTTGCGGGGGTGATCAGTAGTAGTACACACTGCAAATAAAAATGTAAGCACATTTATACCACCATTTTTACACCATTTGGTAAATATTTTTGAGCAAGTTTTAAATATGAATTATTTTTTGAATTTATTACCCATATGAAATGTGTAAAGAAGACTAATTTAAATAAAGATGAAAGGTTGCTTTATGAAAATTAAGGCATGAGCATAATAATGTGGTTTGTAAATTAGATAAAGGAGGAAATGTGATTATTTTAATTTTTTATGATTATGGCAGAAGGCAAAACAATGTTAAATGTGAAAAGAGGCTACAAAATAATTTATTCATATATTATAACTGTTTTTCAACAAGAACTTAAATACTTGTTAAATAGGCCATGAACGTTTTTTTATTGACTGCTAAAGATGTTTCCCTTCTACTTAACTCAGTATTCTATGCTATACCAAAACTTCACAGAGGTAGAAGAAATCCCTTGGAGATCTATGCTATCAGCTGTAAGTGCTTGTTTTTGGTAAATGTGGTTATGTATGACATAATATTCTTAAGCGTTTTGCTGTTCTTAATGAGTTTTATGAAAAGAGTACAGTAAATGTGGTTGAGAATGTGAAAAACACAGTGGGATAAGACAGTTATTTTGGCCAACTGTGAATGTTAGAGTTTTATACTATTATATCACACAACTGTGGTCTGAGAACAGAGCCTCATTATTTAGTCAAGGGTCCCATATGCTTCATATGTGCTTCACCTGTTTTATTTTTATTTAACTCACATTGTTTTTGTAAGATAAAGAATTTTTTTTTACAGGTTGCGAGGTACATAAATGGATGCCCCTTTGCCCCTATATAGATAAATATATTTCTACAAGTGCAACCAAATCCTAAAATCTGCACCAAAAGAGAGCATAAATCGAAACCAGTAAACAACAAAAGCACTCAAGAAAGAAGATGGGAGACTAATAATTTAGTTTAGCCCTTTTGTCCTTTTACTTATCGAAGCACTTTCTCAGAACAGAGTAATTAATAAAAATTGTTCCTACATGTCTTAAAAAGTCATGTGACTAAATCAACTGACAAACTGCCACATTTACAAATGTGTAGGAAGAACAACAACAAAAAATTATGAATGATTTTATAATATGTGCATAAAACACTATCTACAAAAACAATGTAAAATTCATTTTATACTGATTGTTTCATTTAACCCAAATGTCTTTTCAGCAGCCAATAAAAGTTGCCATAAATCTCTATATCTAATATTCATCTTGACATGATCCATAACAAAAAAAAAAAACTTTTTGAAATTCACTCACCTGTCTACACATTTAACTAACTTATTGTAAAATTCCTTGTTTTTAATGGTGTCTATATTCATTTATTCGCTTTATAAGCCTTCCTGTTGTTTTACCAATATTGAAGCTCTCGCACAAAATAACACGCAGTAACATAAACTGACATATCTTTATTGCAAGTCTTCCTTTACTGAAAAAAATCAATATCTGTGTGACTCAAAAAAGACTATGTCCATCAATAATGTACATACACATTTTACAGTCATTACAATAGTAAGTAACTAATAGCCTATCTACTCCTTCAGTACTGGATCCTTTCTTCAAAAAGGTTTTTCAAGTTTCTATTTATTTTAACAAATTTAGACTTCTCACCAATGACCTTAACCAGGTTTTGATTACATTGAATGATTTCCCAGTTTTCCTTAATACTAGCCATACCTAAACTTATTGGTAGTAGAAATTACCTTGCGGTGGTGGTGCTGCAGTAGCGTTGTTGCCTCACAGTAAGACGTCCTGTTCGATTCTCAGCTAAAGCGTCTTCTGTGTTGAGACATGCGTGAATGGGCATACCTTTGTTGAAGGTTCTGCGTCAAGGCTGGCAACTCGGTGCGTAAAAATCTACTGCCAATCATTAGCGGACCGGAGTTCCGCTGTGGCGACCCCTAACTGGGAAAAGCCGAAAGATACAACAAGTTAAGGCCTTTTTAATTATACAATTTTGCTAAGATGGGATGAAATTTAACCCATCTTTTTCCCTTTAATTTCTTGCTTCAAGCCTTCTTTGTATAGTACATCAATATTGTACATAGTCTTTTTTGAGTCATTCAAATATGTAATTTAAAGCCTGAAAGAGTGTTCATTACTGAACTGTGTCCAACATTTCAGCATACCATTGTTCTATTTCAGCACATCCTGTGATATTTCAACAACTGTAAGCTATACTGCACACATAAAACTAATATTTATATCAGGCATGCACCAATAATGGTTGTTACACATGTGTATTCTTAGATGTCAGGCAGTATGAGTGTGATATAGAACTGGTATTTGACAGTGCTATATGGTCAGGAGTTGGTCAGAATCTGAGCCACATGTAATTGACCGAAACTAGAAGCTGTAGTATATCACAGCATCTATATATGTTCCCACATCAGTTGTGCCTTGTGATCTGTGAGAACACTCTATGTGGCTAATGCCCATTTTATCTGCCATGTACATGATAAGCATATATATTTTTTTCTTTTGGCAAATAGATGATGATAGGTTTATATATACCCTACAAAAATGCAGCTGCCCAGAATCTAAGCCCAGTGTTAACATGGGTATAGAAAGCCACTGATGCATAGACAACTGCATACTGACTTGCCTGACAGGCATAAATACCAGTCTTGTCAATGCAACTTTCAGTCAGCTTTTGATATGCTTAATATTATTATATCCTTAATCATCCTCCCCATTCGGGACATACTATTACATAACGATATGCATGTTTTACAAATAGGTTGCTGTCTCTCTTTTACAATTTTAAGTCTGCAGCTCTACACCACTGATGTGGTTTCAACATGAACAAATTGCACCCAATGCTTGCTCCTCTGCTCTCTGCTTTACTGTAAGCACTTTTTGGTGAGTAAGGAAGTCCAACATATGAACAGATGTCCAAATGTAGGTACTTGATTGACATACCATGTCTGTATTACCTGATCGAATGTTAGGTTACTTAAACTTCGACCTGTTAATATTGAAAAATTAAAACAGCGAACTGCCGATTTAACGTAGGGAATGAATTCCCTCGGCCACCAAAAAAAAAAATTTAAACCAAAATGAAGTGGGGGGGCTTTTCCCCCACACTCCCTGATGTGGAGGGCTGTGCCCTACACCCCCCTAACTCAATATACCAACTCCAAGATCACTCTACAGTGAGGAAAGGGGCAAAATCTGCATAATGACCAAAGGAATTCTTTACCTGTGTTAAATCGGCCATTCGCGTTTTTTTGTTTTCGCTATTACCAGATTGACGGTTTGGTATTTTCTAACCTATACTTTCAGTCAGGTAATAGGAACCTGACAAACCTCCCAGTCAATCCTGTAGCCAAGCACACTGGCCAAAAAGTGACCAGGTCAACAGAAAGCCATCTTGATTTTAGACAGCAGAGTTTGTGAACAGAAAGGATTGGTGTAAACAAAAAGTGAAGAAAAATGCCATCCCAAATGAAGTATTCTCTAGTGCCAAACTTGAGGAGTAGGGAGACATGGTTCTTTTCTGACAGTTTATAATGACCAACTGTTTGTACACACAGAGCAGGAAGGCAGCAGTGCCAGCCGCTGGGTGGCTAGAAAGTGCTACCTGATGGATGCATCTGGCATACTCCACACAAGAGTACATTGTTACCAAAAATTATCTGACCTGGCACAGAAGGACCAAGGAAAGCTCAGCTTGCTGTGGACAGCGAGAAGACCTATTCACTTAGGGCACACATATGAGCTTATTTTAGCATTCTGCATTAACAATGAAAAATCATTTATGATTTTCCATCTTATGCTGAAGGCACAAGAGTAAATAATTTATGAATCAAAGCAACAATGTCTGGTATTCTATCACTGCTGCCTTTGCTTTGATGTATTGTGCATTAATTAGTATAGGGAGTGGCATGTACATCCTACCATTCGCTGTAAGTCTTTGTAATGCAACATCATCCCAATGTGGTATCTGAGCATGGGCATTCCTAATTTATTAACTGTGTTCCCTGTAGGTGTGCACTGTATGTCAAGTGTTCTCCCACTTCTATGCACATATGTAATACTAATATTAATAGTAATAGTAACAGTGTTCTCTGTAGCAATGCCCCTTGCAAATGTGTATCAGAAACACAGTGTGGTCCCATTACAGTACATAGGCTCACACAAGTGCAGTCTCCTTCCAGCTTTCCAAATGTCTGTACACAGGAACTATACTATTATCATATTATTGGTCATGAGAGTCAACATGATACTCTCCCTTGTAGTTGTTTTAGACGGTACTATCCATTCAGTGAGACATAAATGTGATATGTACAAGAACGTATATGATTTGCCACAGTGGCAGACGATGACAGTACGCTCATAGGTTCAAAGGAGAATACTAGGCTAACTGCCCTGAAGGTCCATTTTAAGCCTGGCTCCTCACAAAACTGTAGGCACCCAGGCTAAACCACAAAATTTGTAAACCACAAAAGCCAAGGCAAATGCCACTCGCACACACAATATAACAATAATAAAATGCTATTTATTGAGTGCTTTCATCCCAGTATTGAGACTTCATCAGAATAAATTACATAAACAGCTCCAAGCTTTTTAAACATCACACTCTGGAAATGCATTCGTTGTTTGTTCAAAAGGCCCTAATTGATTCATTAAGTGAATAAACATATACATACTAAAACTTTTCCTTAAGTAACAAAATACAAAACACAAAATACAAAAACTTTTTTGATATATATTTCCATTTCTTATTTTAATGTGAATATTCAAATATGTATTTGTTTAATACGTTTTTAATAAAATCAGTTTTACTTTGTGCTCATTAAAAAAAAGAATAAATTAAAAATCAGACATATAATATTTTATAATTTATCTGCTTTTATTTTAAAGCAGGTACAATAGATATTTGGGTCTATATTAAATCATCGAACACGTAAAAAAATGAATGATGATTTATGGAACCCATGTAAGCGAAAGCTTACAATCTCGAACGCTTAGAACAGCGATTTTTTTCCAAGAGAAAAAAAATTGTTGTTCCACAAAAAAAAAAAAAAAAAAAAACTTTAAAACATTACTTAAAAAGTGGGGGCCTTTGTCCCCCACACCCCCTTACTTAAATATACCAACTCTGAGATCACACTACAGTGACAAAAACAGCAAAGTAATGGAGGCGGCCAAACAAATTCTTTCCCAGGGAAAGAATTTGCTTAAATGCCATTTCACTATTTTGCCTTTTTGTGCTTTCAAATTCAATCAAGACGCATTTGAAAGAATGCGTCTTCAATCATTTAATAGGAACCCTATATATTTGATCATTTAAACCTGGAAAAATGCAAGCATTTAAATGGAGCTGCCAAAGCAGCTTGCAATATTCTTTTTTCGTTTCTCATTTTCCGCCCCTTTCATTAGTGGCAATTTGCTCAAGGACTCAAAACAAAAAGTTGCCTTTTTTACATTGTTGTAAATGTTTGAATAAGGCATTGGTCTTAACCTTTTTGTTAATTTTAAACAAGTGTTCATAGACGCTAGTTTCAAGGTCCCTTTTTGTTTTACCTATATAGTAGGATAAACAGTGTTGGCCATAAGCTAGGTATATGACAGTTTTGGAACTACAATTGAAATATTTTTTACACTTTAAGGTAATACCTATGTTTGAAAGGATAACTTCCTCACAGCAGGACATACATGAATAGTAATGGCACATACCACATTTGAAAGTTCCTTTTTTACCATTAGGTCCGACCTGTTCATCCACTCCATCACCATGGTCTCTTAAAGGTAAATGTGACAGGTTTGGAAAAAACTGGGAGCGTGTTGGGCATGCCAGAAAATATATTCCAGTATTTGGTAATAATTCACTCTACTGAAGATATGTCATTATTATATTTAATAATGAATGACCTGTTGTAGTTGGTAACATTAGTATCAGTGGTGGGAAAGTCCCTTATGCCTTCCATGTGTCCTTCTTCTTGGGAGAGTAATAGGGGAATAATCTTAGTACCCCAACCCTCCAATACCTCACTGTTTATCTTAGAGAGCATACCCTTAGGGTAACCATGCTACAAATCTTCAATGTAACTTAATTTATCTAGGAGATTATTATAAAGGAAAGTTATACGTGCTGCATAAATCATTTGACACTTCACAATATTTCTTCTTTGATGTAAGGGTTGGTTAGTATCAAAATGTAAATAGGAGTGTAAAAAATGTTCTTTCCTAAATAATCTTAAGATGAACCTATGTTTGGAAGGGTCCTAAAGGAGTTTAACATCCAAATGATGTATGTTATTAACCACTATGTTAAATGTAAACTCCAAAAAAAGTTGATAGTTTGGTTGATATAAGAGACAAATTCCTCATCCAGCTGCTCTGAACCATTCCATAGCAAAAAATGTATCATCCAGGAAATGCAAGTATAAAATAATATTCTTTGAAAAAGGTGATTGAAATATAAATTTGTATTCCCAATATAGTAACACCACAGTTACAAAAGCAAGGGCATATGCCACTCCCATTGTGACTCCATTAAGCTGTTTTTTTAATATACGCCTTTGAAAAAACATGAAATTATTGGACATTATTAATTCCCTGTTTTGTAAAATTAGTTTAATGACATGATTGTCCAAAAAATCAAGCTCTAGGAGAATTGACTCAAACCATTAAAGGTCAGTATGGTGTGTGATGATATCAAACAAATCTTTAATGTCAATGGTAACCATAAAATGGTAACCATAAAATAATGGAGTTGGTAGGTTAGCCTTCCTACTTTAACCAAAAAATAAAAAATTCCCATGAATCAACTAAAATGTGTTCAAATAATTTACCAAAAAGTTTAAGTTTTAAGTCAACATATAAACCAAGGGGTGAGTTTTTGACTCAGCTGCCGCAATAGTGGGTCTTTTAAAGGAGGGTCTTATTTTTATGGATCTTAGGTATGCCAAATATTGACAGAATCAAGGGTCTAGGAACCTTCAGATATTCATGCAATGTATTCTGATGAAGTCTCGATACTGGGACAAAAGTGCTCAATGAATTGCATTTTATTACTGTTTTTAAATTTTATTCTGGTTGTATGTGTGAGTGGCTCTCACCTTGGCTTTTGCAGTTTCCATTTTGAGCTTAGCTAATAAGCTGAACTCAGAATCAAACCCTATACCTTGCGTCTGTAAGGTAAAGACCTTAACCATTATGCCAAACCTAGTTTAATTTATATTTCCTGACTGGAAGTTGATACAGCATGTCTGTTCAGGAAATTATATGTATCTAATATTGCAGCCACACGCACACACACACACACACACACACACACACACACACACACACACACACACACACATACACACACACACACACACACAAGCAAGTTTCCCACGATGAGAAATGAACCTCCTACTTATCCAGTTGCACAATCCACAGACCACAGTATTATTTACAAGCACCACAGGAGAAGTCTTTGTCATTCTCTAAATATATACAAAATGTGATCTTGTAGTTGGTATATATAATTAGCAGGGGGTCCAGGGAAGCTTGTACCCCAATATATATACAGAATGCAGTGTATACTTCAGATACAGTGGAGAACTAAATGTGCAGTCCTCTTTAAATATGTGCATGTCCTGGATTCATATTTAATGGCCAGTTGTCTTAGTGGTCAGAAATATATCCCTCCTGGATACGTATGCCATACCACCCGTCCTCTGCAGAAATGCATCAGTATAAGTCATGCTTCTCCCTATCCTCCCTCCAGAGTGAGCCTGTACATCCTCCCCTTTATCAAGTACCTGAGCCACTAATCAACCCTGGGTACCCTGAGTCATAGTCAGGGTTGTATCTATCTCTGTCTCTTTCTATGCCACCACAGCTGGTGCCTTCACCCAAAGTATGACATTGAATTAGTGACAGTCAGATATAAAATGAGATTTTTGAAAACAAAAGCTGAGCAATGACACTCAACAGTAAGACAGAGGGGTCCCTAAAATGGCTATAGACATTTTCAGTGTACAGCATTGCATGTGTCCAGATAAAGGATACTGTTGTTTGTGAGTTTGAGTTGCATACACAAACAGAGAATTTGAATATGTAGTACATGGTATGCAGTTCTGGGTAGTAAGACAACCTAACCAACATTCAATCACTTTATGTGTTGTGTAATGTATTTGAGGAGGAAAAATTTGCAAAGTCTGTCATGTTTTGCTATGCTATATATGAATATGTAGTATTATTTTGAACATATTCAACATGTTGACTATGGTGTCCATGTTTTAGTTATAATTTATGTTTCAGAAGAATGATGGGAGGGTATGTTCTTTTGTGAGTGGGATGGAAAATATGCAGTACAGCAGATGCTCAATGCAGCCAGCAAGAAGATAGAGGTGGCAGTGAAACATGAACTGTGCCCCTCAAACAGGACACAGGTAGTCTGAGGGAGGAGTTTGAGGGAGTGACCACAGTGAAAGTATGGTTTTATTGACTGAGGTCAGAAAGCTGCCAAGAGTTTCACCATTATATATGCACAAAGAAAACCATTGCTGACCTCTCTGTGACAGTATTGGGCATGTTGCAGTCTGTTGTAAAAGGCAAAGGCCAGCTGTTGCTTGGGCCAAGATGCTGTGAGACAGACCTGAAACAGCCTGAAACATTGATCAGCTAGGGGCAAGCACCAGTGGAAGATACTGTCCAGGATGAGCAGAAACAGAGGTAGGGAGTAGAAATGCAAAGGCACTAGCAGTGTGAAATGTTCAGATAATTAAGCTATGCCACTCTAGGTGTTCCATGCATGCTAAAGGGGGCATTATATTTAATGACTGGCCTAATGATGGCTGAGTGAAGGAGGATAGTGACATCCCTAGATCTAGACATAATCCCTTTGTTTATAAGCTGTGCAGTATAGAAGGACTTTCTTACAACAATGGGCACATATTGGACAAACGTTAGGCTGCTGCCCACATAAGTTTCCAAATCCCAAACAACTAAGTCAACTCTTAAAGGTGTATTGTCAGTGTGGTAGTTCCAAGATACAATAATGCATTTTTTAGCATTTAGTTTCAGTCCATGATTTTGACACCAGTTGTTTATTTGGGACAAACCTTCCTGCAGAATGGATAAGTCATTTGAGGATTCAATGACTGCTACTAGCTTGCATTTTCAGCAAACTTAGTCAGACAAAGCCCTTTGGTATTGGCTTTTGCATCAGAAAAGTAGATGCTAAATAAAACAAGTCCCAGCACAGAACCCCGTGGGACTCCTGTGGAGGTAACTACACCTATTTTAATTTCCGACATCCTATCTGTGAGCCAGTTGACAATCCATTGGGTGACATAGGGGTTTATTCCCAGTTTATTTAGCTTTTCTACTATGCCTGGATGGGGAATTGGGTCAAAAGCTTTGTCCAAGTCAAGGTATGTGATGTATACTATTTTGACTTCACCCATTGCTTTGGTGACCCTTTCAAAAAGTCCACCTGGTTGAGTAACTATGGCCTGCCCTTGATTAATCCATCTGAGATGAGTCCAGTATTTGGAGATTCCTTATGTCCTTGCTGATTAATTTCATGATAAATTTTTATAAAACTTTGCATATGATTGCCTGGGTGTGTGGAAAGTCCTCCCTTATGCAGGGAAATGACTGTAGCTGTTCTCCATTCACTTGGTATCAAACCTTTATGGTAGCTGAGATTTACAGTGTTGTTACTGGTTTGGCTAAATCGTGCTTCATGCTGTTTAAGATGCATCCAAGGATATTGTCAGGACCCATCCAATGCAGTATTATTAACTTTTGATAGCACTTTTAGGACATTGTCTTGTGTCACATCTGGAGGGCAAGCCAGTTTCAGGTATATATTGAGGGACAGATGAATAGTAGTGAAGGGTAAAGTTAAAGCTAAATTTTTAGGCCATTAAGTTTACTATATCTTCAGCCTCACAATCAGCTAAGTGCATTGCTGCACGGTGCTTTTGAGATTACGAACATAACCAAAAAATGCCTTGTAATTGTCTTTGGCTAGTGTATCTGTATTAGCCTCAAACTTGGCTTTGGTGGATTTTATTAAGCTCCTGAGTTGTTTGTTTATTTATTTTAGAGGCAAGGACTCTAACAGTCTGGGAATTGCTCTTCTTACTTTTGGTCAGACTTCTTTTCCTTTTATTATAAAGCTTGTTGATATTACAGTTCCACCAGGTAGGTTTCTTTCTGGGATTTGCCCTGCACTTGTTCCTACATCTATGCAGCTGTATACATGCTGGCATAGTGTGGTGGTATATGTTTCTACATATTCAGTGGAGTTAACTGGGTTTGATGGGAATTTAAAGCTTATGAATGTATCACCTGTTGGTCAGTCATCTGTCTTAAAGAAATTTCTAAAGGTATCTTGGGTGGAAAGGATCTGTCGTATCAGTTTTATTTCGGAGACTGCTTTATGGTCAGATCTAAACAGGGATGAAGATACACAAGAGATGGTGCAGGATGATCTCATGTTAGTAAGGACAAGATCTGTAGATCAGAGTGTGTGTTGTACAGAGACATTCCAGTCAATGGACACGTGCAAGCAAGAGTGCCATTTTGAGTGAGCAGCCAGAGTGAAAGCATGTATGTGTGTAGCAGTCAATCAGTTAGTTCATTTAGGTTTTATGCTTCAGTCATCCATCCTTATGTGTTTGTGTGTTATAAACAACTTAAATGAATACCCAAACCTCAATGTCTTATTTGAATACACAAGACAAGTGACATGGTGTCAGACTGGGATCCAAAGTCAAAATCATGATGTGCGCAGTCAGTAATGGAGGAATATATAAGAGTGAATCATCCGAAGATCAAATGACTCGCAAACAGGTTAGAAAGATAATTCCAGGTACTAAAACTCATTTAAATGATTTTGTATGCAACTAATATAAAACAAATCATTCAGAACATTCAAAATGAATTTCCTATTAAATGAAATGGTCGAAACTGCGACATATTGATAAAATTACTTGCAATGCTTACAAAAATGCTTAAAATAACTTCTGAATTACATAAAATGTACAAAAAAGGGAAAATGAGGTTTACTATCAATTTGTCGACTGTAACACAGTAGAATAGTCATGTTATCGAACCAAAATGTCAGTCCACATATCGATTAACGTAAATGTCGAACCAGATGTCCGAAAATGTCAATATCGACATTTTTTGAACAAGAAGCAGACTCCCAGACTGTCTGCCTGTCAAAGTTGCCACACTACATTACATGCTTGCAGGGGAGCATGCCCCCCTGCACCCCCACCCCCCCACTTATATATACAAACTCCAAGATCGCACTACAGTGGGGGTAAGGGTACTTTTCCCGATCCCCACTATAGTGCGATCTGGCTTGGAATGTCGGAATTCACAACAGCGAATGCTGTATTGCAGAATATGAGTTACAATTCATTTATAGTCATGAGTTTTGATTGGTTGTTCACTTTTTTTTAATGTTTTAATTGACTTCTCTACATGTAGTGGATGTGAGAATTCCTATGTGTGAAGAACAAACCATGATTGGTTCATTATTTAAGGTTTCTTATTGGATGGTTAACTAAAATCAGTAATTTATGATTGGTTATGATTGGTTATAGTATCTGGCGGTGTGTCAATGAAGAGTTTTTTATTCTTTGCAGTTTTTGTGAGTTTGGACATTCTGGTAATTCTTTTACATATACATTCTTTTAGAACACACTCTGCAAGTGTTCCATTTCTTCTTTAAGGATGCACACAGACTGTGTCCTTGGTAACATCTGTATGTGTATCTTTAGGACAATGTACTCGCATTTACACCGGAACAGAGCACATGATTTTTTTAAGAAACAAGCTCCAGACAAGGATGCACACAGACTGAGTCCTTGGTAACACCTGTATGTGTCTCTTTAGGATAATGCACTCACATTTACACTGGAACAGTGCACATGATTTTTTTTTAAGAAACAAACTCCAGACAAACAAGTATGGGATGTTTCTTGGTGTGCTGTTGAACTGGAACAGATCACGTGATTAAATAGGTAGGAGAATTTGTTTATGCCGAACGCGCACTTGTGTGTGTGTGTGTGTGTGTGTGTGTGTGTGTGTGTGTGTAAAATGGCCTAGTAAGAGAGAACATGCTATTTAATTTAACCAAGCTCAAACCCTGTACCTTAGTTACATGTGACAAGATCCAAATCCTCTACACCAACTTTGAGTTTCAATGCATTTGTAAGGAATTGTGAGCTTCCTTACATTTGCAAGGAATTGTGTGGGTCAGTACATTTGCAAGGAATTGTGAGCTTCAGTAAATTTGCAAGGAACAGTGAGTTTCCCTAAATTTGCAAAGAATTGTGAGCAACAATACATTTGCTGGGAATTGTGAGCTTCAGTACATCTGCAAGGAATTGTGAGCTTCAAGGGAAGAGAAGTTTACTGCTGTTCATGCTAAATCTGTTTTCAATATGCAACTGTTTTGTGTAGCAAATCATTGTTATTGTTTGTGCTTAAGAAATGGAAAGCATTGTTAGTAGCACAACAAGTAGCATACTTGCTTTTGATGCAGAAGGCTGTGGGTAATACTACCAGACCATGTAGATGAATTGCTGATACTGTGTTCTACCTTGGGGGGGGGGGGCTGCTGAAGTCCTGAATTTGTCCTCCTTTGGATGAAATGCCTTCTAAGTATGAACCTATTGTTGGTCTGCCATCCATTCCATATTGCAATATTAGCAGCTTATCAATTTTTTTTTAAACGTAACCCAGGGAATTTATTCTTCAAGGGCAGCAGGCACTGAATTTGTAAATGAAACAGTGAAATATAAAGTAGTTTGCTAGTAGCAACCTCTTCATGAGTTACAAACCTCTATAATGTGGAATTATTCAAATGACTTTTACTTCTGGAGATACTGTGCCTATTGTCTAATATTGGTGGATTGTAATGACAGATGTTTGAAGGGCCTTTTATCATTGAAAAATTCTGAAATGGGCAGTTTAGTCATTATTGCTTCATACATTTTGTTTCATTGCTTACTGAAAGAATGTTCAAAACTACAAATTTAAAACACACTGCAACAAGTGGTATGCTGTATTACACAAGGAATATAATTTAATACAATCAGCAAGGTGAGGCAAAGAACACATGCATGTATGCATGGTCCTAAAAATGTGTAAAAGGGGTCTATGGTTTGAAAACAGTCCAAAGGTAAACTATATCTGCCACTGGCCAGATGCATTTTCTTTGAATGTGAGTTTCAGTGCTGTTTAAATGGATGAAAGTTTCAATGGCAGAGAAGTTTATTGTTAATGCTAAGTCTGTTTTCATAGTGAGGCTGTAATGTTTTGTTTGGCAAATGTCTATCCGTGTCTGTGCTATAAAATTTGAAATAAAAGTTTTAAATTAAATCCAAATATCTGTGATCATTGTAGATGTTAAACAGAAAATAGTATGCAAACTAGCAGGATTTAACAGTATTTATGGTAACTAGGGAGAAATAACCAAGTAATGGGACACTGGAATGGCTGTTGGGGGCCCCCTTGGTATGTTGTCTGGTCCCATGGAAGCATTTTTTTAGCCTTTTACAGGGATTCTAATACTTGTTCTAAGGTGATTACAGGGGAAACTAAATACTCAAGAACAGTGAGGGCAAAAATGTGGGTAGGAGGGATAAAGTTACCATCAGATCTGTAAGCTAATGAATTAGCTATATCATTGGGTGATACTGAATGGGTGATATTATTATGGATGAGCTCAATGCAGTACTGAACATTATCCCTTAAGTTTTTGACATAACTGAAGAAAAATGTGTAGTTTCCTTTGCAATCTGTAGCAACCTTAAGTACAAACACTGCTTTACATTTTGTAATGCCATTTTTAAGTTTCTCAGTGGCATGTGTCAGTGTAGTCTTAACATGCAGTAGCCCTTTCAATTGGGTCAATTTGCAAGGAATTGCTGGGAATTTTGCAAAGGTCTTATACAAACTGAAGTAGGTTGGACTTGGAGAAGTCCCTAAAGATGGTCTGATTTGGTGGTGGAGTGATACCACTATTCCTGACAGAGAAGATGACTGATCTGTGGTCAAATTTAAACACGGATAATGAGATGCGGAGTGGGGAGCAGGCAGAGTCTAAGACAGGAAGAACCAGGTCAAGGATATTAGAGCCTCAAGGGGATAGTTTTACAATTTGTTCCAGTGAATTAATATTAATGAAGTCTATGAACTGCTGAGTGTAACCCCCGCCTTAAATCCTGAAAAGACTTCAGTCCCTCCAGTATGCATATGTGAATACATATATTTATATAAAACACACACAAATATATGCGTATATATGCACACACACACACACCCACACGCACGCACACACACACACACACACACACACATATATATGTATATATATATATATATATATATATATATATATATATATATATATATATATATATATATATATGTATGTATATATATATATATATATATATATATATATATATATATATATATATATATACGGAATATTGTAATATGGACGGCGCAGTGGCACAACAGATAGTTTTGTCATCTCACAGCAAGAAATTCTCTGGTTCTTTTATTTTGGCTGGGGTGCCTTCTGTGCGGTGTCTGCATGTCCTCCCTGCATTCATGTATTTTTTTTCTGGGTCCTCTGGTTTCTTCCTACATTACAAAGACATGCATTAGATAATCAGACACTCTAGGTTGGCCATAGCTGTAACTGTGCATGAGCATGTGTGGTATGGATGAACAACTACAGCTGTGCTAGCCAGTGTAAGTATTGGCTCTAGAAGGCTGCCACTGTTGAAATAACACCCCAACTCCGTGTGCAAAAATGAGAAAAATGTGTCATGGATGGATGTAATATATTATATACATGTGTACGGGTGAAGTTTGTTAATAACTGATTTTGCCAAATGCAGACTTTGCTTCATGTTTCATCAAGTGATGCCTAGATCATGTTATGCTATAGCCAAATTATGTTCTGTTGATTATAACATATCAATACTATTTTTTTACTTTGGTCTTGGTTTTGGAACCACACAGTTAGTATGTTTAAATAACTGGGTGTGCAGGCATACCACTCAACTATACAGATTTTTGCAAAATGTCCAGATTTTTGCCTCAGATTGGACTGTTCCTCACAAAATTTGTGTTTTTCTGGCAAATTACCGATTATTGAAATTGTTAAATAATGATAGATGTTTGAGTTTCAGATATCATATCCTTAAAAAAAATGCATGCTAACACAAAACATGCTATTCTAGCAATATTTAAAATCTGCCCCTATTTTTGAGCCATTGCCCCCCATTATTTTAGGGTTTGTCCAGATTTCTTGCACTAAGAGGCCGACAGGAAAGCAGATAAAGCAGCCACATTGGGAGTACAAGTATCAAAATCTCCCACTTGGAAGAACCGTAGGATTGTTTTTAGTGATGCTTATTAAGTGTCATTTTTGTAATATTCTGGAAAAGCCTAGATCACTTTATATAGATAAAAATTCATAGTTTTGGACATTATGCAGAGAATCCAAGCTTTAAGTTCATTTGTTCTACCCCTAATCTAGTGTTCTATTTAAAGCATTTCAGTTTGTCCATTCACAAATCTGTACCCAGCCTTAACAAAGGTATAGCCTCAGTTTGTCTGGATGGGGCAGAAATGAAGGCTGGTTGATAGCCTAGAGGCCTATACACTGGGAAGATTTTGCTACAAGTTTTGGAAAAGGCCCTGAATAGAACTAGGCTTTTGGCAAGATAATATATGTTTTAAACTGGAGGAATCATTGTAAACAGAGTCAATATGAGTTAAATGGGGGCTAGATGCAAGCAGACTTGCAATCTCACAGGAAGACAATCAGCTCATTCTATAAAATCTTTCAGTCTTAAAGGAAAATAATATAAACAAATGTAAATTTTTCTGGGAAAATACCCCAGATTTGCTACTAGATCTATAATAGGTTGGCAATGCTTGTTAAGTATTTTACCACCCATTCACCTGAGCTTGGATGTCCCCAAACATTGGCGTTATTTGTTGGAAATGTAAAGGGACAGTCCTAGGTGACTTGCTCCATCTCTTTTTGAAATGCACTGTTTGACTGACTTTCAAATTAAATTGAAGGATTATGCTTGACATTATTATCAGAGATGGGTCGACTCGCCCCACAGGTATTTTTGTTGGGAGGACAGTTTTCACCTAGGTAAAGAAGAACCTGTGGTCCTTTACTTTTTTCCCATTATGATTGTGTCAAAAAAAGACATAATGCAAAAATGGAAGCAAAAGTTGGTATCCCCATCATGATTGTGGCAATAAAAGACATTATACAAAAGTGGAATAAAAAGGCACCTCCTAGCATCTGGGAAGTTAATCAGATAATGTTGGAGGTTTATGATTTAGTGATGAGAACAGGAGATCAAAAGCTGAAAGAGAGATCCTGCTTGAAGTGGGCAATCTTATTAAATAGAGGTGGTGTCTTTTGGCTGAATACAAAAATCTGAATATTCTGCCCTGATAGGTTTCCTTTAATGGGAGCAGGTAAGGAACAATATTGTCTTCCATGATCCTTCATCCTGGCTGTTTGCATTAATATAGTACTTTTTTGTTTCTTTGTTTTTGATGTTCTAAAAAACTAAGAAACTTTGTTTAATTAAAAAATAACTAGAATGGCATTGCAATTCAGAAGCTGCTTTTATATGTTAATAATCAAATTTAGGAATAACAGAACATTGCACTAGATTTTTTTGATTGATTCATATATTAAATGATGTTTGTTTCTTGTAATAGTTAATTGCTCATAGAGGAAGGCTGGATAGCATTATATCTGCAGGCCTTCTGCATTCAGAGTCTGTAGAATGAATGATTTAAAAAAATAACGCATCATGTTATCATTAAAGGGTTTCCCTATCACCTAAAATTAGCCATGGAGAAGAACGTTTAGACATTACAGGACTTGTTACAGTAAAGCCCTTTATTATGTGTAGGAGATCTATTTCAGAATAGAGTATCAGTCATTTTGTACAGCTTAGCAACTGCTGAAAATGTATGTAAACATCGCATGTGCTGTCCCTATACTGTATAGACCAATGTCAAAAACCCTGAACTTCCAATGAAGTCCCCAACAGCCTAGCAGGAACAGTTACTCTAGGCCTATTGTTGGCATCTGTGTTCCTTGGAGATATCACACAGTTAAAATCCTCTCTCCACAGCAATTCACCCCTTTCCCAATCAGTCAGTCTCAAGGCATTCTGCCTCACTAAATTAGGAGTTTAACTGATAGGGGTACGGATGGAATCCACTATCCACTGAGATAACTTTTAAAAACAACAGTCCTCCTCTGGGATCAGGGCATTTATAAAACAAAGAATAGACCTGGGAAGGCGTACAACAAAGCTCACAGACAGTCGAATTCTCTTCCTTTAATGTCACACCCAAAGCACAAAAACAAAGCTCTACATTAACGTCCTGAATTACGTTTTCATTCGTAAAACTTCATCAGATGTGGGCTTTTGAGCCAGAAGAGCAGGCACACTTGGGCAACTCTGCACACCCCTACAGTCTAAGAAGGAATCAGTACCACTCTGAGGAAGACTCTGTCACCATTGCTGTTCTGCCTAGGCCTTAACCCATTAAGCTGTTTACTTAAAAGCTTAGGCCATGGCTATAATTTGGCTCCTAGTAAACTACCGCCCCATCAGCCTAACGAGCCTGGTCTGCAAGGCCATGGAACGTATCATCATGGATCTTATACACAAAGACATTGGTAATCTCCAAACTTTGGACCCCACCCAGTTTAGGTTCATAAAAGGCAGATCATGTCTCCTAAACCTGATACACTTCTTTGAAACAGTCACCAAAGCCATAGACGAGGGTAAGGTGGTTCACACAGCCTATCTTGCCAAGGATTTTGACACCATCCCCCACTCTGGAATTATAGATAATCTCACTAAACTAGGTGTAAATCCCTATGTCACAAGAGGGGTTGCCAACTGGCTCATTGACAGAACCCACACTGTGAAAGTAGCAGACTCCAAATCTGACTTCAGACCAGTGACAAATGGAGTACCACAGGGTTCAGTTCTGGGTCCTCTCCTGTTTGGTATCTACTTTTCTGAAGTACAGGCTAACATAGAAGGTCTTTTGCTAACGAAGTTCATAGATGACTGCAAACTAGGAGCCATAATTGAAACTCCTAACAATGTGGACATCCTACAAAAGGGCCTCAAGGAGACAGATACCTCGTGTCAAAGCCATGGCCTCAAGCTGCATACACGATGGTTTACAAAGTCTATTGTCATCCCCTTTGGTAAAAACTCTGTACCCATGAGCTAACACATAGGTGGTAGTCTACTTAACACTGAAAGTGTGATAAGAGACCTTGGGACACGGGTGGACAGTAGTCTCTCCTTTGATAATCACATTGCCACAGTAGTCAGGAAATCCTTCTACGTGGCACACCTCATCATGAAAGGTTTCTCATCCAGGATAAAAGAGGTCATTGCTCCCCTCTACTCGTCACTCATTAGACGTATTATAGAGTACAACACCCCTTTTGGTATGTACCTCACAAGACATCTACAATAATTGGAAGGGCCGCAGAAATACCTCAAAAAAGGGATTGCTGGCCTCAAACAGATGCCCTACGCAGACCGTCTCAAAAATTCCAGCTTTACTCCATCACATAACGCCTACTCAGAGGCGATCTCTGCCTAACATACAAAGCTATGTAAAACCCAGAGATGTTAGACATGCTCCACTTAAAGAAATCCCAATCCCTCTGAGCTACATGCTCTAGGGAAATAAACCTTGTCACTACAATAAACAGAACAAGCTGGAGGGATAAATTCCTGTCCCAGAGGCTTCCCATACTCTAGAACAAACTACCTATCTATATCAAACAAAGCTCCTCATTAGCACTCTTCAAGAAAAATCTTGATGATTGAATGGAAAATAGGAAATTCACTCTGGGGATCACCTCTGTGGCTCTGCTCGATAGGGGCACAAGAAAATAATTATCTTGGGTGACGAAAGCCAGGTTACCTTTTTGGCTAGGCTTATATAGGCCCTAGGGTCAATAGCCTAGTACCTACCTTTGAACCTATGAACAAAGTCTAAAGACTTCTCATCTTTTATTTGTCAATAATTTAAAACTGTATAGCTCATCAGATGAGGAACTGAAAGCACAGCTGCAGGTCGTCAAAGCTTTTTCGGATGATATTAGAATGTCATTTGACCTTGATAAAAGTGCAAAAGAAACCTTTAAAGCAGGAAAACTGTAGCACCAGGAAAACATCAGTTTGGGACAAGAATGTGATATAAAAGAACTTGAGCAAGATGGAGTGTATAAATACTTGGGAACTGATGAAGGATCAGCAATAAAACATGAACAAATGTGAGTAAAACTTAGTAAGGAATATTTTAGAAGACTTAAATTAATCCTGAAACCCTGACGTCTAGGAACAAAATACAACCTATAAACCAATTTGCTCTTACTGTCCTACCTTACAGTTTTGGAGTGATTGATTGGCCTCAAAACATATTGGATAAATTAGATATTAAAACAAGAAGGATGCCTGATTGCTCACCAAATGATTTATAAAAATCACGTGCATACCAAGATTATATATTCCCCCATTCCGAAGGAGGGATGGGCCTCCTTGAAATTTATTACATGCATAGATCTGCAATTGTGGGACTCCACACATATCTGCTGACCTCACGAGACCCAAATATAGTGAAAGTTTTGAAACATGAGAAGAATAAATCTAAGATGACTTTCCTGCTTAACCTAGCAGAAGCATATCGCTGTCAAGCAGGAATGGAAATCAAACCAAAAGTAGATAAAAATTAGGCTGCAGCTGAATGTGCCAAAAAAACAAAAGAAAGAATATAAGGTGAAGGATCAGATGAAAAGGCAAGTAATGTGGAAAATGCATAAATATAGTTCCAAGTATAGAAAACTTCTGGAAGAACATCATGTTGATCAGAAACTAATACAGGAATGGTTAAGGAGAGGTGAATTCAAACCAAGAGATGAAAGGTTAATATTGGCAGCACTAGATAGTGGGCTGCATACACAATGGTTTACAAAGTCTATTGAACATGTAGGAGAAACAGACAAATGTAGGTTTTATAAAACAGAGTTGGAAACTGTCACACACCTAGTTGCTGGTAGTGACATACTAATGGCAGAAGGACTGTATACCGAAAGGCATAATAATGTGGCAAGACTGCTGCACTGGGGATTATGCAAACATTATGGTGTTGCAGTGGCTGAAAAACACTGGAAACATGAGCTA
Source organism: Protopterus annectens (assembly GCF_019279795.1). Taxonomy (NCBI): domain Eukaryota; kingdom Metazoa; phylum Chordata; order Ceratodontiformes; family Protopteridae; genus Protopterus; species Protopterus annectens. Next base: position 344,311,106 of record NC_056741.1, on the reverse strand, counting down.
CAAAGCATCATAAAAGACTTCATGACATGGAATCACCCATTACCAACAGTTCAAATGATAGATGCTAGAAAACCGGATACAGTGGTCCAGGAAAAGAAGTAGCATTGATCATTGAAATTGCCACACCCAGTGACTACAGTGTCTTCATACAGAGAGACACAAAGTCATAAAATATCAGGATCTGCAAGCAGAAACTAGAGCAATGTGAAATAAAGAAACCCAGATAGTTCCGATAGTAGTAGGAGCAACAGGTCTTATAAAAAAAGAGTCTACGATCATATTTAGATACGCTAGCAATATATGTAACTCCATATGAATTACAGAAGGAGTCATTACTGGGCATATTGCAGGTGCTGAGAAGAGCACTTTTGTCTGACATTATGGAGTGAAACAATACTAATTTCATGAACTTTAATCGTACTTTGACTTAGGAATGGGGTCCATTCCCATCATCGTATGAGAAACTCAAAAGATTTGGAGAAATTAAAAAAGAGCAAGACCACACATGGTGTAATAGAGGGCATATACTTTATCCATGAAACATGAGAGACTTAAAGCTGAAAACAATTACGGAACCATACACAGAACAGATTGCAAGCTTCATCTAGAACAGGTAGGATTGTATGATTCTAAAACTATTCTGGAAGTAGAAGAAATACGGAAGATTGCAGATTCTGGATAAAGCCCATTTCTTCATCTGATTCAGTTCTCAGATAGTAATTACTATATTCCAAACATCGTATTCACAGTGTTTACAATCAGCATGCCTAGTGAGCTATATTTAGTGAAGGCACCAACAGAAAACATTGTACTTATATACTTTGAGCAACATAGACTACTGAAGAGATATGTCACTTATCCTGGATCATGATACCTATTGCACTTATAGTTGTCTGCCAGGTAGGTTTGGGGGGTTTACCAACAGTGTACCTTAATATTTGTACAAAGGGTAAGAGGATTGTGTAATTCCCCACTCACTGCAATGGCTCGAGCTTCCCAACTATCTGAACCTCCTTAAACTCGCCACTCTGCCCATAAGCTCATATTTAACCCATCCTCCTGTCCCTCTCTCTCTCAACCTCCTTAACCCCCTATATTCATAATTTCTCACTTAGATCAGAAAATCAGAACCTGCTAAAAATCTACAAACCTTTACAGCCACCTGGGCACTCTCTGCTATCCCATTCCTTAGCTAAACTATGGAACTCTCTTCCTTCCTCCCTTTGAAATACTCATAACCACCACATAACATAACTTTAAATCCCTCATCCATTCCTACCTATATTCAAAGTGTAAATGCTCTGGTCCTTCCCCACATAGGACCAGTGAAGTAAATAGTGTGGGAAGAAAAAGCCAGGGAATAGTTATGCCTAGGCTTGTATAGGCCCTAGGGCCAATAGCCTAGTACCAACCTATGAACCTATGACCCTCCTATATCAAAACCCATCCTATCTCTGCACTCACATCATTTGCCCTCCTACAACTCCTTAACCTCAGATTTTGTTAATAGTTTATTTTCAACAATTTATCATGCTCAATTATAATTTACTGTTAATGACCCTTAGATTGTACTGTTGCTAGATTTTTACTGCTATTATTGTGGAATGTAAAATTTCAATTGTAATTCACTGTTAATGACTCTTAGACTGTAAAGTTGCTAGGATTTTTTTTTATTTCTACTGTAGAATGTAGAATCTTTTTACTGTAGAATGCTACATAAAGCTGTATGACTTCTTTGCTTTGTATGTGTATATGCAGGTCTACTATCAGAGATCGAAATTACACTATTTCGAAATCCGGTAATAGATGCCCACTAACGCGAAAGTGCACTTCACCAAAAGTGCACTTTCGAGAACACCACTTAAGTGAATGGTTACAGACCTTAGGGTTAGGGCTTGGGTTAAGGATAGTGGATAGCTAGTAGGGCTATCCATTATCCTAAACTCAAGCCCTAACCCTAAAGTCCATGACTACCACACCACAGTGGAGGAAATTGTATGCCCTCCACAATGCAGTAGTCAAGGACCTATGTCCTCCACTGTTGTGTGGTAGTCATGGACCTTAGGGTTAGGGCTTGGGTTAAGGATAGTGACTACCTAGTAGGTCTAGCCAGTATCCTTAACCCAAGCCCTAACCCTAAGGTCCGTGACTACCGCACCACAGTAGAGGACATTGCCTGTTCGTTCTAGAGGTGTTCGCGAAAGTGCACTTTCAGTGAAGTGCACTTTCGCGTTAGTGGGCATCTACTACCGGATTTCGAAATAGTGTAATTTTGATCTTCATTAGTAGACCCGTATATGCTAATATGTTTGTCATTGTTACTGGAGCTTTTCTCCCCAGGCCTCCACTGAAAGCAGGCTCTTTTTAAGCCCAGTGGACCTCCCCAGCCATCAAACTGAAATCAATCAATCAATCAATCAATCAATCAATCAATCAATCAATCAATCAATCAATCTTTATTTATATGCTAGAATAGGAAAGTAAAGATTAACAAGTGTAAAAATCACAAAGTCTCTAGCAGTAACAGGTAACCATTTTGCTTTAGCTATTGTGTGAGAGTGGTGGGCTACTGAGACTAACCTATTGCTGGAAATGCAAATATAACCCCTTAAATATATAGAAAATAAACAACCCCAGGAACACAATGCAAGTAAGGTCAGAACATTCATAACTCCTTACATATTTCAGCACTCTCCAACTTATTTGCTGGTCCATAAAAATGCAGTTTCAATCAACAGGAAAAGTAACTTTACAAACTTGCAGTAGTACAATGAAGTATAATAATAATCCAGCCCAGTAATCTTGCAGCCACTGACACTTAATACAGAACCACAGCAGAAGTGAACTTCCATTAGACTATTGTCTGTTCACCAATGATAGCAGCTGCAGCCATCTTGAAAAAGCAGGAAACCCATCACTTTGCAAACAGAGGCCTCATTTCAGAAGGTTAAAGACCTCTGACCCTGTAGTTGGTATACTGACCTTTTACCCTATAGCTGGAATATTGCTAAATATTGTAAATACTGTAGAGCTGGTGATTTGCAAAGTGACACTACCAGACCTTTCTCCACATATAGAAGCATCCAACACACATTCTACAGCACACTGAATACAGAAGGCCTGCAGATATAAAGCCTTCCAGGCTTCCCTATCAGCAATCAGAATACAATTGTTCAAAACAAAACTATTTAATCGCAATTGACTGAAAATGAAACATCTGAAATCCACCTGTACACATTGTAATAAACATTTTTGAAGCGACAAAGTGGACTGCAGACTCCCTACCCTCTCAGCCTTTATATATTAATACCATGGTCAAACTACAGTGTGGAAGGGTGAAACTTTCCCGAAACAGTGCACCACTGTCTTGAAGAAGCAGTGATCCTTCAGTGCCTATCAGTGTCTATTAAAGCCCTGATATGAAATGGGAGCTTGATCAGTTCTGTTCTGATATTCAGACTCCAGTCAAATGGTCAATGACAACAAGTAGGAAAACCATCTATCAGTAATCTGGATCTTGAAATATCCTAGCTCCATTTTAAGGTCTTTAGCCCACCACCACCATTTTCCTCAGTTGAAAAAGCACTAGCTGTATCATTTTCTTGATGTCCACAGTACATTTTGATTATTTGTTATCAGTAGAAAACGTACTGTCATTTGCCAGAAAAAGACCCCTTTTCCAGGCTTATCTCAGTACTTTTTTTGTTGGAAGGCAAAAAGTGAACAATAAATGATGAAGATCTTAGAATAGAAGAGAAGAAAGAGACTTAGGGGACCAAAAATCAATGTGCCTGTTCTATGATTAAACCCTACAAATCCTATTTAAGCATCCATCAGTAGATAAACCCTAATGGGTTTGTTCCATCCATATGTTTTTGAAAGTTGAAAAGTGTATAAATTATCATCTCCAGCTGCTATTTTCTAAGCAGTCAAGCCTTAAAAGAAAGTGTTTTGAGTGTTTGATAAAAACTCCTGCTGCATTTCCAACTCCTGTATGTGCACAGTCTGTACCCTTTGTAGATATGGTACCTTACTGTTTTTTTTATTTTATATTATTGACTCATTTATCTACTTACTTTGGAAAATAGCTAAACCTTGAAACTTTAAAAGCATCTTTATCAGTGCTGCTTTACTGAAGCGGGAACTGTGTTCTTCATGCATTTCAGCCTGCCAGTGTTGCCACCATTTTCACATTTTATTGTTTAAACAATCTTTGTATATGTACAGACTTCAACATCTTTTCGATGACACATATACATATTTTGTATTAAAAAAGTATCTAGCTACAAATTCTTAATAGGCTGCAGAATTCTATGAGCCATCGGGCAATCATCAGCATCCCAATCTTGAGCCTGGATAACAATTTTAAGACCTGCATAAAAGTGTTATACAAGTTTGACTTCCAGGCTCCTGCTGGCTTGCAGCCTTCACCAGAAGCCCCCTTCCTTTTTTCTTTTCAGTTGGCTGACTCATCTGAGCACCACAGTATACTTATGTAGCAATTTCACTTATTTTTGTGCATTATCATCACTACACTGCATAATGGTTTCTTCATAAAAGCACAGTCTCAGATAGTTGTTTTTATAACTTTTCCTAATTATATTGATAAGTGCCAAACCTGGACATGTGAAAACAGAATTACAATGCAGAATGTAGATGTAATAACTTTTTTCTCTGTTCGTGTCTCTTTTTTAATTTCAAGTTACAGGACTTTGCTGCTAGGTTTATTTCCATCCATGCAGATCACTCACTAACTGGTTAGTGGCCCTTCTATGGTACATGTCAGTAGTATGGCACTTATTTTAGCATGCAATATAGAAGAACAGATTTTCTATAATGTGTCATATGATTACATTGTCATAGTTACCCGCTTAGAAAAGCAGAACAAAAGGATGCCAGACCACAGAGTCTATAACTATATTGACGCTCTTAGGGTGAAAAAAAACTTTAGGTGAAAAGCAGGTAAGAGAAGATTTATATAAATTATGTTCTGTTTGGCTCACTACAGATGTCCATTCTTTTCCAGGTTCCGAGGAGGGCTAGATGTCAGTCGAGGTCAGACAGGAACAGAGTCCATATATACCAGCTTTCGTGGCAAGGAGATTATGTTCCATGTTTCCACGATGCTTCCATACACAGAAGGTGATTCACAACAGGTAAGAAAGCTTGGTGATTAGTAGACAAATTTCTTTCATAGGCAGAAATATAATTAAATATTAGTTTTTTTTTTTCAAGAAGCCCCTGTGCTCAGTAGTGTGAATTATGTCACATCAGTAAGGAATAAGCAATGGCTTGTTATGAAATCTTACAAGTAACAAAATTTCACGAATGGTTTCAATTTTCCTTCCAGATAAATTACTGTGTTCATTCAGTAATTCCCTGATAGTAAACACATCATAATCATTAGGAATAACTTTAAATAACGACATTATGTCCATTGTAACAAAAATAAAATCATCATAATCATGTTCATTAAACCAACCAGATAATTGTGTTAGAAAATTACCAGTGTCCTTGATAAAACTTTTCATGCAAAATAGATATTTACTCAATATATCCTACAAGTATATAGATAGATGTTCAGTGGTTCATCCCCTAGCTGAGACAATAGGTCTCATAGGGCGATCAGTTAAACATTTATGTATCTTAGGCAGGCCATATAAGACATGTGTAATAGGACAGGGGACAGTGAAAAAATCAAAAAGATCAAGAGAAATGTCATTTGTCATTCATGATCTGTAATTCATAAATAGAAGTAAATAGTGTGGGAAGAAATAGCCAGGGAATTTTTATGGCTAGGCTTGTATAGGCCCTAGGGCTGATAGCCTAGTACCAACCTGTGAACCTATGACAGACATAATGTGTTTGTTAGAAAGTCTTGCTCCATGTTTGTGGGCCTCCATGAGTGCTTCCTACTCTCTTTTTTACTTGTGATCTCCAAATGGAGCATCCCCACTTGTGGGTAGGTACTTCCTCTGGTAATTTTGGATGAACAATTGGTGAAGTCTTTCAAAAATCCACCAATCCCCTTGTAGCTTCAGGAGTTTCCATGGTAGATGGGAGTTTCCGAGTAGGTACTATTGGGCGATTCACTTCATTTACATTGGAGGAGCTTGGATTCAAAGATGTAAGATCAGAAGTAATAGGTGTAGTGTTAGTAGAACTGATGGAATGGGCAACAATAGGCATAGATACATCATCCAATTCATACATGGAGCCATGATTACTCTGTTGCATAGAAGATTTACTTTCATATTTTGGCCATGAAAAAATATGCCTCATTTGGAAATCTTTAATGTCCCTATTTAACTTGGGTTGTTTTTAAGATTGAAGTTGCCAATCATAGTTGGAGATCCGTTCCAGCATAGAATCATAAACATGTATAAAAGTGGCAAAACATGGCAGGGAAGAGATCTCATTTTCCATTTTAATAATATCAGTTTGTAATTCATGCTTAATCTTATGGAAATAGTTGTTCAATAAAGCTATATAATCTAAACCAAGCTTTATATTAAGTTCCTGCCACTTTCCCAACAATTCAGGATATGTGTTTGTAAATGATGGCATTTTTAAAATATGTAATCCATGATGGGCAACATTTAATTTCAAGTAGGCTGAGAAAACTCAAATGTTGCCACTGCAAATGTTTAAATTTGCATACCTTATGCTCAAGAGCCATAATCGGTTGTAAAAAGTCATTATTAGGCTTAACCAAAGTAACTTCACTCAAAGATGATGTAGTATCCAACCATCCAATGAGCTGCTTATTATGAATTGTAGGTAGATTAATTAGGTTTACCAGCACACATATCATGGAGATGAAACATATATTGGCTGTATAATGAAACAGTGTTCTTGAACTCACAAACAAAAAAGAAAACACAACCAACAAATGTGAAGAAGTGTGGTAAAGCAGACAATCATAATGGTAACAATAATACAATAAACAAATGAACTCTGCAATGCTGAAAAAAAATAGAAAACTTTAATAAAATGTAGAGCTTTTGGACAAAAATCCTTCATCAGTACACATCATACATTAAAAATCACAACTTAAATAATAAAATGTTTATAATCACATGATGTCATACAGCCAATAAACCAACATTACCAATAAAACAATTATCTTAGACACATTTATATTTAAGAACAGGTTTTAAAGAAACCATTTTGTTAATGCCTGGTATGTGACCACCTTTTTATTTTTAAAGTCATGGATATGCTCTTTAAAAATATTAGGGGTGGGGATTTAAATAATAAATGTTTTAAGCGCAACCTGGATTCCACCTGTGTCCCTGATGGACAGGGGCATTGGGTGCTGACTAACATGGGCTAAATTCTTGGCTAGGCTTGTAAGGGTCTCAGGGCCAATAGCCTAGTATTTTTCTGTGATCCTATAACTGAATTTTTAAAATGTGAAAACAACAAGTCATTTATGGAAGGATTTTAAGGAACATATTAAAGAACAGAGGGAGGAAGTAACTACAGACCAAGAAAATGAGCTTGAAGAAATAGAACAACTACATGAAAAAGAGAGAGATAAGCACAAAATGATAGAAAATATTGAAGTTGAAAAAGGAGAAATAGTGAAAGAAAAAATGAAAGAGAAAAGGGGAAATCAGGGAATGTCAGATGTAAGCAAAAAGATTTGAATATAGTAAAAGGGAAAAAATACTTTGGGAAAAGGGTAAAAGAAAAAAAATCATTGGGTTAAGTATGAAAGAAAACAAGAAATGGAAAGGTTAATAAGAAGGGGAATGTAAATATGAAGACTAGAAAACAAATAAATGTAAAACTGAGGATTCTGGCAATACATGTAAATAGCATAAAGAATTTAAAAAGATGAATAGGGGTATTAGAATGATTCATAGCACTGCATAACGATTTGTTTATATTACACAGTACAAGAATATTAACAAAAGAAAGGAGATTACAAACATTATTGTGGGGGTGAGATTATTTGGAATATAGGGAAAGAAACTTGCACAGGTATAGGAATATAATATAAGAAATCAGTAAAAAAATTGGATCTTGCTTTAGTAATAATGGATAGAGTAACGGTAATTGATTTGAAATGGAAAGGTCATGTTTGTAGAATTATAGCAGTTCATGCATATGTGATGAAGAAAGAAAGAAAGAAAGAGAGGGTATGCTTACGAAAATGTTATATTACACTAGTGTGAATATGGATGTAATATTAGTGGGTGACTTTAACTGTGATTTAAGAAAAAGGAAAAAAGTGGGTGGCTATGTTAAAATAATGTTAGACATGATTAAAAGTGCAAAATTATTTATCTAGTGCAGTAAATAGTGGACATACAAAAGAAGTAATTTAAGAACAGAAATAGATTATTTTATTATTTATGAAAGTTTGAAGATAATACAACAAGGGAAAATGTACATAAGTTATAGATCATTTGGCTATTTGGACAGAGATACAGGAAAGAAATGGATGCATAAAAGTAGGTAAAGGGATTAAAAGAGTGAATGAAAAAGAGTTAGATAAAGAAGGTGCAGAAGTGATCAGACATTTGTGGAAAGATCATGTAGGAAAGATAATTCTAAAATAATTAGATGTTGTGGTGGATAAGTTTCAAATAGAAATGTAAAACTATTACTTGGAATAGCAATATACAAAAAGAAAAGAGGAAAAGAAAAATATGAAGATGTAAGCAACAAAGCATTTGCAGACTTTGTGGGAAACAAGAAAACATTCTATGATAGAGAGAAATAAATATATAAGATGAAACAAGAAAAGATTAAAAGGCATTTGTTTAAACAAATATATTTTTGATACAGGGCAAGACATGGTGCAATATTTGAGTAGTATAGTAAAAGAAAATAAAAGGCTAATAAGAGAAATAAGAAATGAGAAAAGAGATATTGTCAAAAGTCAACAAGAAATAGTGAAGGAAGTAAAATAATATACAGAAAATACATTAAAAAATAAGATAAAAAGAAAACTAAAGTGAAAAGTTAAAAAACAGAACAGGATAATGAAGGAATGAAAAAAGAAATTACAATGGAGGAATTAAATAATATGTTAAGGCTAGTGAATTTAGAATTGGCAACAGAAACAGATTGGCTAGAATATCATATGCATAAAAGCATGTTAGAGTGTCAGAAGAAGTATTTTGTGGAAGTGTTAAATAAATGGCTAGACAATGCTTTTAGTCAAAAGGAAATATGTGTGAGAGTTTTGAAGTTTATATGTTAAAAAGAGAGAAAAAGAAGGTATAATAAATTACAGACTGAAAGTAGTTAATAATACCGATTACAAGATTTTTATGAAAATAATACAAAAAAGATTGGAAAATAAATTAAATATAATATTGGTAGATACAATATTTGGCAGAAAGGGAAAAGGAAGTCAAGAATTACTAATGATGTTGTTGTGTCTTTCGGCTTATCCCGGTTAGGGATCGTCACAGCAGAACTCCAGTCCGCTAATGTTTGGTAGTGGATTTTTACATGCCAAGTTACCAGCCCTGACGCACAACCTTCAATGAAGGCACACCCATTCATGTATGCCTCCACACAGAAGACGCTCTAGCTGAGAATTGAACGGGACAACGTCTTGCTGTGAGGCGACAACGCTACCGCTGCACCACTACCGCGGGTATCAAGAATTACTAATGATAGTAAGAGAAATAGTGGATGACATAATGAACAGGAAATCAGAAATTAAAGTCATGGCAGGTGACTTAAATTAGGCCTTTGATAAGATACAACATGAATTGTTTTACGGGATATAATCAAAGATTACAGTGTAAGTGAGAAGATACAAAAGATTTTTTTTCAGTGTATGAAAAGAACAATGTGAAAGTTTTAGTGAATGGGTGATTAAGTCAAGAAACAGACATAAAAGTGGTATAACACAGGGATGTCTAACAAGTAATTTTGTATTTGAGTTAGTTATGAACATAGTTGTTAGTAAAGTAAATACAGAATTAAAGGCAGCAGAATATAAGACTATAGAGGGAATTAGAGTACCAATTATGTTTCCATGAATGGATGATATAGTATCAGTGACAAAAATCAAATAATGGATGAAGGAAGCAATTAAGAAATTAAATGAATGCTTGGGGGCTATAGGTATGTGCCTAAATGGTTATAATAGTAAAGTATTATTTTATTTATTTGTTTATTTATTTCACATTTGTTAACCGGCTTGGTGCAGCTGAGCACAGGCCAATTTTCAGTGGAGACTTGAGGAAAAAAGCACCAGCAAAATGTATAAATTATTCAATTATAGACAGTTTTCACAAAATTGAGTAATAATACCAGTTATACAATAATCACAAAGTTGAGTTATACAAAAACAGAGAACGTAACAAGTATAATAAGACGTAGTAAAGTTGGTATACTTTTTACAGTACATACATAGAGGACTTGCAACAAGTAATACAGGAGAAGGATTCTTATATCTTAGACAAAAATTAGTGAGAACATATCATCTGATTTTTTTTTTTTTTTTTAAGTAAGAGGTGTCACATTCGTAAGACATAAATTGCAAGAGGGTGATTCTAGGAAGTGAAGAAAGTGGTAGATCCAGTTAAGTAGGGTCCTAACAGGGACATATCCATGACTTACAGATGCAACTTCTTAATTATTTTTTGAAGCTATTTGTGTTTGGGAAACAACACAAGGTGAGATGGAGATTGTTCCAGAAATGAGACACAGAAGATTTATATAAAGTTTTGCTAATTGTTTTATTGGATTTCTATGTCTGTAGAAGGAGTTTATCAGTACTTTGTAGTGGACGTGGAGGGGTATAGTAAGTTACAATACTGGAGAAAGAGGGACAAGTAGTGGGTTTGTTGAGCAGAAAGTGAGTTAGTTGGAGTTAAGAGAGTTTAAGATGGGGAAGTTCCATCCAGTGAAGATTTTTACAGCAATACAGTGGTGAGAGGTATTAGGTAGGTTAGCTGCAAATATAGCAGCTTTGTTGTAAGTCTGTTCAAGTCTGGTAAGGAGAGAGGATTGGAGATTTGTATAAACTGGACCTGCATAGAGAAAGGTTGAAAGTAAGCAGGCTTGGGCAAATGAGGGTCTAGAGTCAGTAGTTAGGAATTTCTTGTTCTGATACAGGAGACCTAGTTTTTGTTTTGTTTTTTTTTTTTTTGATGGACTGCTGTATGTGCAGATTAAATTTCAGTTGATTGTCTTTTGTCATTCCAAGTAATTTTGTGTGGTGCTCTACTGTAATGATGGTTTTGTTAGAAGAGGAATTTGTGAATGATTGTTTGAGATGGTTACTTGATTTAGGGAGAAAGAGAAAAAGTTTAGTCTTTTTTTTTGGATTCAAAATGAGTTGATTTTTAGTTAGCCAATTTTATACAGAAAAGAAAGATTCCTATGTGAGTGACTGAAGTTGTGACAGTGTGTCAGAGGTGGTGATAAGTATGGAATCATCAGCATATTGCATAAGAGTAGAATGAAAGGTTGAGGCATAGAGGTCATTGGTGAAGATATTAAAAAGAAGGGGTCTCGGGATGGAGCGTGGGGAATGCCTGTATGAACGGGAAGAAAAGTAGAGCCGGAAGACTGCCATCTGACTGATTGTTTTCTGTTTGTTAGATAGCTGGAGTACCGTTTGAGAGTGGTGGGAGATAGATGTAGGCTGGCAGGTTTGGCTAGAAGTATGGAGTGGGATACCGTGTTGAAGGGTTTCAATAGATATAAGAATAGACTTGAGACCAGTTTGTTATTATCTCGAGCTTCAGCAATTGTGTTTGTGAAGGATAGAAGGGCTGTGGATGTACTATGGTTTGGCTGAAAGCCATGTTGAGTAGGAGTCAAGAGGTTTTTATGGATGAGAAATTTGAGCATTTAGGAATGTATACATTTTTTAAGGATGTTAGATAGGGTGGAAAGGATAGCAATGGGTCTATAGTTGGAAGGATCAGTGGAGTTGCCTCCTTTGAGAAGGGGTATTATAAAGAAAGATTTCCAGATGTCAGGTACAGTGGCTTCTTTAATGGATCTACTTATACATATAGAGACTGGGAAGGCAATAGAGTTGGCTGCTGGTAAAGGGGGTAGATTGTCAGCAGAAAGAAAACAAGGTTTAAGCTTTAGGAGGAGAGAGGTTGAGATAGGTTTGAGAGAGAAGAATGCCTCCTTTACTTCAGGTTTTGGTGGAGAAATGGTGTAGAGGTTTTGGTTGTTGTTAGTTATTCTACTGATGGTGTCGGTAAAAAACTGGTTTAGGAGAGAGGTGGTATCTTGTGCAGAGAGATTGGGATAAGGACTAGGTGTTTGAGGTTTTCCAGGGTGAAAGATAGCGTTGATGTTTGTCCAGAAGTTTTTGGGTTTGGACTGATGGGTGGATTGAGCTTTATAGTAGAACTTTTCATTGTATATTTGTCTTTTTTAGACAAATTAGGAGAATGTGTCTTTTTTAGACAGGTTAGGAGAAGATTGTTAAACATGGATTATCCAGTTTAACATGAAGGAGACAAATATATATATATATATATATATATATATATATATATATATATATATATGTGTGTGTGTGTGTGTGTGTGTGTGTGTGTGTGTGTGTATATAACATTTGTGAATGAAATAATTAAAAAAAACAACAATGGGAAGAGATAATAAAGAAATTAAGAACTATAGGTTTATTTTAGAGAACTTATAAGCTGTCATATAAAAATAATATGTATCTAGTAAATTTTGTGTTACTGGGAAAAATTTGCATAAGTTACAAATGTTTTTATATCTCTTACAAAGTGTGCTAAAGAAATAATGACAATTGTTTTCTCATTTATATAGGGTTCCAGGCTGAACTCAGTAAAAGAAGAATATTATATGTTAAGGAAGAAAAATGAAACTTGGGTTTAATAAATCCAGTGGTATATGCAGCATCATTAAATCTATATAAGGTGTTGAAATGGACAAAAGAGGAAAATGGACCATTAATAAGTGTAATCGTGAAAGAAAATATACAAAATATGGAGCATGATGAGTGAATTTAAGAGAGAAAGAAGGGAAATGACAGAGTATCAAGAAAAAAGATACTATAATGGAAAGTAATGATAAGGCAGATAGAAGAAAATAGGAAAGTAAAGATAAGGGAGATAAAAGAAAATAGGAATTTATGGTATTTGAATATAATGAAAAATATCATTGTCTTTATCTTTGGGGGGAAAAATTAAGGAATAATTAAAGCAATAAAAGTGAGAACAGAATAGTGTAAACATATGCAGAATGCAGAGATTATCAATAAAGAATTGCCAGTGAAAGCAAACATCCATATAGAAATCAGGAGAAAGAACATGTAATTATTGCAGAGAAGTTGAAACAGTTGAACATGTCTTTTTAAAATGTAAAAGGGTAAAAAAATTATGGGGAAGGTTATGTGAAGAAAATTACTTGGAAGGAATTAAGAAGGTGGAAAATATAAACATGGACATGTTGGAATATGGGTATTATTAAGACAGAAGAAGGGAATATGTAAAGAAATTTGGTAGAAAGATATTTTATAGTATATGGACAACATGTAATGAAAGGCTGAATGAAATAAAGTTTGGCAGAAATAATGCAAAAGATAAGATTTTGGCTATGGCTAAAGGGATGGAGGTAATAAAATGAATGTATAATGAATGTTTATGAAGAGAAATGAATATATATATATATATATATATATATATATATATATATATATATATATATATATATATATTTACTATCACAAACCTACCTCAACCCATGGTAAAACCATTCCTCGATTGATTATATTAGTAAACCATATATATATATATATATATATATATATATATATATATATATATATATATTTACACACAAACATACACACACACACACACACACACACACACACACACACACACACACACACACACACACACACACACACACACACATAAAGCTCTGTAAGTAATGGATAATGGTAAAAGATTGCAAATAGTGCATATGTGATGTACATATTGTATTTATTAAAGGACTCATACTCTTTCTAATAGGTGCCATGAGATATTTTACATCCATCCATACCACCAACTCAAACAGATGAGGCCTTTGCTTAATATCTCACCCAAAGGACAACATACTTAGGAGTGCATCACCCCATTTCACACTGAGCTAATCAGAGGAAGTTGGAGGAAGGGCTCTGAGCTATTGAATCTGAGATATATAACATCAAGTATCCTGTTTTTTGCTTATTTCTGAGTTATTTATAGCACTTTTATTTTATTCACTGTATGTGAGGTATTAAGTAGAATTTTCTACAATTGTTAAGCATCTGGTTGGGCTTGTTTGTTCTGATTTTTGTTTCCCTCCCTCCTTCTTGGTATCTTGTTTTTATACTTGGTGGCTTTGTAGTTACCCACCCCTACTGTAAATTTGATCTGGGTCACTCCTCCCAGTCTAGTGTCATTACCTCATTCTACCTATTCCAGGGAGAACATTTAAGAAGGCCACCCCAGTTAGCTTCTGCTCCTCCTTTCCCCTTTCCACTTTACACAAAAAAAAAAATCTCTAAGCTTGTTTCCTGCCTTTCCTATAAGTTGTCTAGTCCAGATACAGATTTGCTGTATCCAGGACTGTTTGTAAGCTTCTGAGCCCGCAAGCCTGTTTGTGTTGGAGGGAAGCCTTCTAGCTTAATTTTGTTTCTTAGAACTAGCCAGTTTTCTAGTTTCAGCACTCAAATATGTTTCTTTGAGCTCAGCACTTGTTCAGAACTCATTGTAAGCACTAAATACGCTACAAATTACTACAGCACTCAACTATCCTCACTTGTCTAGAGAAAGACAGTTTCTACTACTTAATAAATAAGCACCTATCCAGGCATGTCTAAGGGTCAGCTCCCGGTGTTTTCTCTTGTCTACCTGATGAATCTGGGCATCTTGGGGCAATGCAGCAATTGCCTCATGTACACAGACAACCCTCTCCTCCTACCACCCAACACGACAACCTGTGAGAGATGCACTTATATAACCAAACTGGAAGTAAAGCTCTCTTCACCCAAGACTGGACTAGACAGTCAAGAGGAGAAGGTAAACACTTGCACCACACCACACTCATCACATAGTCCCTCAAAACCTACACCACCAAAACACACACAGAGAAACACAAAACACACACCTACATTCGTGGAGACTCTCAAAAAATCTACTCAAGCAACATGGACCTCCAAAGCAGAAACGCAAGCAACCTCCACCCCCCCAACACAACCCAAATGACACATAGCCCACAAACTCAGTGTGCCACTCAACCACAGCCCATAAGGCATAACAACCTACCTAACACTCTAGTCATAAGTGACTCTATAGTCAGGCACACTGATGTTCCACTCACCAGGCTAAACAAGGAGAAAGTCACTGTCAGCTGCCTGTCAGGCGCCAGGATCTGCCACATAACACATGCACTCAGGTCACTCCACATCTATACTTACATACTATACATACACAAATATGACTCTATCATTGTCTATGTTAGCGTGAATGACCTGAGATGTACCTCCCTGGACTACATGAAAAGAGACATGGGGGAGCTTTCTGATCTTGTAGCCCAGGCAGGTATGACCCTAGCCCTGAGTAGCATCCTGTCATCACTCAGAATGATACCACAGTACAAGGACAAAATGATTGACTTCAACAATTGGCTAAGCTTCTGGTGTCATACTAAGGGGATCCAGTATCTGTCAGCCTGGGATGACATGATCGACAAACCATGATGCTTTGCCAGAGATTGCCTGCACCTGTCGCCCTTGGGATTCTGGATATTGGCTAAGGCTCTTGCCACCCCTATAGTGCCTTTTTTAGGCAAGATTCAAATGACAAATTCACCACCATAACATGTACAAGCAAGCAAAATCTGAGGGTAATGCTACTCAATGCTAGAAGTCTAAACCTCAAAATGCACTCACTCGAGGCACTCCTTAAAATGGAGAACATAGACATCTGTGCAGTGACACAGACCTGGTTCAAGGCTCCAGAGAGCATCACTGCATTACCAGGCTATAATTCATACCACACCTTTCGGCCACCTAACTTGGACCGAAGCACTAAAGGCGAAGGCGTGTCCATATTCATTAAGGATATCCACACCTCCAGGCTAGTTGATCAGGATAATGCAGCTGAGATTATCCAAGTGCAACTAACTCTGGGCAAGACCACAATGCAAATTGTAGCTTGCTACAGATCCCCCACCATGCCCCAGGATTCCCACTCCTCATTTCTTGATGCACTGGAAAATATTAGGGTACAATCTAACACCCTAATAATGGGTGATTTCAACTACCCCATCATTAACTGGGAAAACTACTCATGTACCAACTCTTGTGCTCAACGTTTTCTGGAATTCATAAATTCCATTGCCTTGGATCAACTTATCCACACCCCCACCAGGGGCAGCAATATCCTAGACCTGGTCATTACCAACATGGGCAACCGGTGTTCCACACTAGAGGTCAATTCCTCGTTGGTCACATCCGACCACAAGCAAGTCACCCTAGACATCCACATCCCAGCCCCACCCCCCATTAGGGAAACCACCGTAAAAAATTTCTCCAAAGCCAACTTCACACTTCTTAAGACAGAAGTGGCAAACTTCATGACACCCATGCTGATGGACAATAGAGATATGACTGCTGAATCCTATACAATTGCACTTTATAAGCACTTACATGAGTGCATGGATCTTGCAATCCCTAACAGAACCAAGATGCTATCTTCCAAAAAAAAGGAAGCCAATCTGGTGGTCCCCTGCTATAAACAAACTCTACAACAGAAGAAAGAAACTGTTGCAAAAAAGAGTAAAATCCCATGATTGGAGGAACTTCTTGGTCAGCCTCAGTAAGAAGCTGAGATCCCTCATAAAATCCTCCAAAGCTAGTTACAAAAACAAAATTGCCACTGATTCTAAAGACAACCACAAAGCATTCTATAGCTATGTCAAGACTCTCAATGGCAACACTCAGATCTGCTCTGAGTTACAGCAAAATGGCACTAAATATACAAAACCAACTGATATTGCCAACATCCTGGCAGACAGTTTCAGTGCTAACTTTAACCCTCTCTCATCCCCTAAAGGGCCCATCTCTATACCGGAAGAATGCAAAGTACCTGTAATCACAGCTGTACAGGTAAAAAACATCCTCTCCAAAGCCAAGAACACAGTATCCATGGGACCTGACAACATCCCAGGCTGCATTCTACATGAACTACAGAACGAACTGGCACCCCACCCAAGTACCATGTTCAATCATAGCCTCACCTCAGGCTTTGTGCCCACTGAATGGCACACATCAACACTTATCCCACTCCACAAAGGGGGAGCCACTACGGACCCCGGTAACTACCGCCCCATTAGCCTGACAAGCCTGGTCTGCAAGGCTATAGGGTGTATCATCATGGAACTTATAAACAATGACATTGGTAATCTCCAAACTCTGGACCCCACCCAGTTCGGGTTTGTAAAAAGCAGATCATGTCTCCTAAACCTGATAGACTTCTTTGAAGTGGTCACCAAAGCTGTAGATGAGGGTAAGGTGGTACACACAGCATATCTAGATCCCGCCAAGGCTTTCAACACCATCCCCCACTCTGGAATTATAGACAAACTCACTAAACTAGTTATAAATCCCTATGTCACAAGATGGGTTGCCAAATGGCTCACTGACTGAACCCACACTGTGAAAGTAGCAGACTCTAAATCCAACTTCAGACCAGTGACAAGTGGAGTACCACAGAGTTCAGTCCTAGGTCCTCTCCTGTTTGGTATCTACTTCTCTGAAGTACAGGCTAACACAGAAGGTCTTTGGCTAACAAAGTCTGCAGATGACTGCAAACTAGGAGCCATAATCAAATCTCCTAATGATGTGGACATCCTACAAAAGGGCCTCACTGAGACAGATGCCTGGTGTCAAAGCTATGGCCTCAAGCTCAATGACAAAAAGTGCATTGTCATCCCTTTTGGTAAAAACTCTGTACCCATGAATTACCATATAGGCGGTAGTCCACTTAACACCGAAAGTGTGATAAGAGACCTTGGGACACAGGTGGACAGTAGTCTCTCCTTTGATAATCACATCGCCACAGTAGTCAGGAAATCCTTCTACATGGCACACCTCATCACAAAAAGTTTCTCATCCAGGAAAAAAGAGGTCATTGTTCCCCTCTACTCATCACTCATTAGACCCATTATAGAGTACAATGCCTCTTTTGGTATGTACCTCACAAGATATCTACAACAACTGGAAAGGCCACAGAAATATCTCACAAAGAGGATTACTGGGCTCAAACAGATGCCCTATGCAGACCGTCTCAAAAAACTCCAGCTTTACTCCGTCGCATATCGCCTACTCAGAGGCGATCTCTGCCTAACATACACAGCTATGTCAAACCCAGAGCTGTTGGACATGCTCCACGTAAAGAAATCCCAATCCCTCCGAGCTACACGCTCTAGGGACCTAAACTTTGTCACCACAATAAACAGAACATGCTGGAGGGATAGATGTCTATCTCAGAGACTTCCCATACTCTGGAACAAACTACCTATCTATATCAAACAAAGCTCCGCATTAGCACTCTTCAAGAAAAATCTTGATGATTGGATGGGAGATAGGAAATTTACCTCAGGGATCACTTCTGTGGCTGTACTTGACAGGGGCACAGAAAAATAATTTTCTTGGGTGGCAAAAGTCATGGTACCATTTGGCTAGGCTTATATAGCCCTAGGTCCAATAGCCTAGTACCTACCTATGAGCCTATGAACCTTATACTGCACTGCAGTGTCAGTAATCGATCTACCTGGTTTGGGAATAAAACCCACAATGTTCTGCACCAAAGGCAAGTGTGCTACCTGTTGGACCATGGGCACTGCTGACAGAGAGCCATTTTTAAAGGTTCATAGTGAGCTGTAACATGTATTCTGATTCACAGTATAAAACAAATCATTTAAAAGTACTCCAGTGTATGTACAAATGACACTTGCATATCTAGATCTATAGCTGACTGACTAGGAAAGCAAGCACTTTAGATTGAAATAGCTGTGTACTGTTGTCTTATTGGCAAAGGTTTCATACTGTGGCAAGATACAAAGGATACTTTACAGCAGATCACCTGTCTGCTCATGATTGGCAGTGGAGTTTTACAGTGTCAAGTTGCCAGCCCGGCGCTCAGCTCTATTACTGACCTTGAAGAAGTTAATAAATTTACCCCGAGAGTAGTATATAAAAATTCATACAGCCTTAGGAATATATTAGAAAGTAAAAGTAGTGGGATAAAATTTTCACATGATGATACAGTTCTTTTTGGGAATAAGAAAAAACAAGGAACGTATAAATGTGGAAGATGCAACCAATGTGAATATATTAGTAATAGTAGTGAAATATATTTAGAAAGTAGAAAAAAATGGTTGAAAAGTAAAGTATATTATAACTGTGATACCAAAGGTTTAATATACCTGGCAGTATGTCAAAAATGTAAATCATTCTATGTGGGGAAAACTGAAAGGACTTTAAGAAGAAGAATATATGAACACATGTATGAGATTACTAGAGCTAAAGATAGTAACGCATTATATAAACATACTAGAGAATGTAAAGGTTTTAGATTTTTATTTTTTGTATTAGAACAGATAAAGAAAGATGTAAGAGGAGGTCTCTGGGAGGAACAAGTGGAGTATAGGAAGCTGTGGTGGCAAATAACTTTGGAAGCAGCCAAGCCGCCTGGGCTAAATGAATTTGTTTCTATACAACCACTTTTAAAGTTAAGAGCTTCAAAATTATGACACTTGCACTTTTTTAAACAGACACCAGATGGTGCTATATTTTAAACACAAAGATGAAACATGGTATTATTATTATCACTACATGCACTTTATTTAATAGAAGTTTTAGGAATTATTTATTTATTTATTGGATTAAAGTTTTTAGAGTATTAAAATGATTTTATGATTGTTGAAACTAAGGTTATATTTTATATTTATTAATATTTATGAGCCCGTGATGTCATTTCATTAAGTATAATCATCTGATGGAATTAAGGAAATGTATTGGTTTATTTGAATGTTATTAAATTATATAAGGAGTAAATTTGGTTTAAACTATTGTATCTGATGAAGTCCAAGTAGTATGGATGAAAACGCGAGTGTTTGGTGAAGAGCGTTTATGTAGATCTATAGCTGACTGACTAGGAAAGCAAGCACTTTAGATTGAAATAGCTGTGTACTGTTGTCTTATTGGCAAAGGTTTCATACTGTGGCAAGATACAAAGGATACTTTACAGCAGATCACCTGTCTGCTCATGATTGGCAGTAGAGTTTTACAGTGTCAAGTTGCCAGCCCGGCGCTCAGCCTTCCACAGAAGGCACACACATGCACACGCTCACACCTAGGGCCAATTTAGTGTGTCCAATCCACCTACAGCATGTCTTTGGGATATGGGAGGAAACCGGAGCACCCGGAGGAAACCCACACAACCACAGGGAGGACATGCAGACTCCACACAAAAGGCAACCCAGCCGAGGATCGAACCAGAGAACCTCTTGCTGTGAGGCGGCAATGCTAACAGCTGCATCACCATGGCAGCACACTTTAGATGACTTTCTAAAGTACATTAATGGTACAATTGATAATATAAATATTCTGATGCAAACTTAAAGAGACGCAGTACAGTTTTTAGACAGGAAGACTTTTAAAATGTTTTTGCACTAGGATATAGAAGAAACTGAAGGTGTCCTGGACTCCCAGTACAGTTTCCTGCCTTACAGCTTATGGTTCTTTAGTTTGATTCCATTTGGGCTTCATTCTGTGTAGTCTTCATGTCCCTACTATGTCCATATGTGTTTTTATTATGTGCTACCGTTTGTTCCTTCATCTCAAAGTCATGTTAAGCTGAAAATTTTAGGTTGAACATGTAGAAAAATATAGCCATTTAGATAGCAATTTAATGAAATATGATAATAGTATAGTCATTGTTTTATAGGCATTAACCAGAAGACAAGTATACCTGCCAAAGTGAACTGTTGTGGCTATTTAGGAACACCTGTAATAAACTTTAAAACAATTGGCATAGACAGCTTAATTTTAATTCAAGTCTTGTTATAAGTCTAATAATAATTTTATAGCTTATAATAAGCAGCAGAAATTTAAAATGATACAGCTACAAGTCTCCAAACTTTCAATAGGGAAATCCAGCCATAGCTCTCAAAGAAGCTATATTATGTACAAATCCATTTTAAAACAAATTTACTATTGCTATTAAAGGAAAGGGCTGGGCTAGCAACCTGTCCCTGTAAAACAGTAAACGCTACAGAAACACTGAGTGTCTGGAGGGGCTCTTGTTGCCTGATGTGCTGAATGGCACAAATGGAACTGAGAGTGAGAGAGATAAAAGGAAAGGGCACCATCAGATAAACATGCTGGTATCTTTTCCCATTTTCATGTTTTATGTTGTCCCCATCATTGATCATCTGTTGTGTCCTGGTGCCCTTCCTCTGCATCTACATATGGGTCATCAGAGGATTTATTTTCTCCTTAGGCCTTCCTCTAAACCCTTCCCATGCATGACATGTAGTGATAGTAGTGCAGGATGGGTAGCATGATACCATGTGCATATATTTTGCTGGATTAAGTTGCTACAATACCATTTCAGTCATATCAGCTGAGCTAGTCCATGACTTCCACTGGAGTGGGGCATAGCCAAGCAGGAAATGTACACACACCTTCTCCAAGATAAGGAGAAATGATAAGTGCTACACAATCCCCCCCATATTCATCACCAGCACTGCCTTACCCAATTTGCTGCTCAGATTCACTACTGTTGCAGATAGATATTCTACCTCTCTGCCAGTGGACCAGTTTAAACTGTTAAATAAATGAAGTATCTAATCCATTCCAGTTTACAAACCAAAATATTCCTTAATGCAAAAGATGGTGACCGTGCAGTAACAAAATTGCTAACTTTCAGATCTGTTTGAGTTGATAATCATTTTTATGGTTTAACAGTAAAGAGCATAACCACCAACAATTTTGTAGCAGAACTAAATTCCATAACTGCTGTAGTGTTACAAGAAATGTAGTCCAATAATTCCAGTTTATTCACAGTTTCATATTTCTGTCTCCAGCCTTTCACATTTTAAATACACAACTGGAAAGTATTCCAACTGACATACTTAATATAGGTATATATCACTTCAGCTATTGTTCTGTAAAACTGTATAGTTATTTAGACGGGATTATATAACAACTGCGAAAGCAAATAATGCCGAACAGCATTACATCGAACACAAAACCGCGAATGCTGACAATAGCGAAGCCACGGAACATCGAATTCTTACCCAGGGCAAGAATTTGGTGGGCTGTTCCGCAGCTTTGCTATTTCCTCCACTGTGGTGCGATCTCGGAGTTGGTATATTTAAGTGGGGGGGGTGTGGGGGGGGTGAAGACATAAGTTTTTGGTGTGCTTGTGTTGTGTGTGGGTTTCTCGTACAGCAAATTGTTTCCCAGGGAAAAAAATCGCTATTCTGAGCTTTCACTTATATTGCATTTCGAACTTCCAAGTTCAAGCATATGGTGTTCGATATTTTGGAAGTTTGATTATGTGATATAGACCCATATAGACAGTTGTGTGCCCATTTTAGACTCATTAAGCAGCAATTTCTGAGAGAAACTCAGAAAAAGTGTACTCAGCTGAGCACAAAGGATGTCTATCTTCTTGTGGTTTTAAGGAGCCAGTATTGTCAGTGTAACCAGTAACATTTGAGGTGTTGACTTTTCTAATACCATTTAATAGTATACTGCAAAAAAAAAAAAAGAATGGATAACAATGATTTCTCTGTAAAAAATCAATTCTAGTGACATAACCTCTAGCTATTACACCAGAGGTATGTCTACGCCAAGAACATGAAAAAACTGCAGCAGAATTTGTACACAAGTTATGGATAAAAAGATGAAAAAGGATAGGTTAATTTGTAGGAATGAGTAAATGTGCTATGGCTTACTTTTAATGCAAAGGAGTATACAGAAATTCTCCTATAGAAAAGTATTGTAAATTATATAATCGATAGGGTGGAAAGATAATGACAGCAACACATTTAGATAGTTACGTGGATGCAGTTAGGATACACAATCTAAAACTGAGCAATCAGTGTGAGAAGGGTCAGTGATGGCACAGTATATATTGGATTACACAAGTAAGAATCAAGATATTCCCTGAGATTCAGAAACAATTAGTACATGGTGTTACACAAAATAAAAGGATAAGCAGCAATGTGCAGGGTGGGGTTCTTTCAATGTGCAGGGTGAGGTTCTTTCAGATACATACATGCTAACCAGGAACGCAGCTTAGTTACCATCATATGTAAATCACCTGTAATGATATGCAAATAGGCAACATGGAAATGAGAGCAACTCCAAGTGCAAACATGGATAAGCAACATGGCAGTGTAATTCAAAACATTTAAAACCAGCGTGATAAGCTGCTTTTGGCAGTCAATTTATGCACCATTACTTCTTGGTAAAGTGGGAGACAGACCACATTCAGATGCTAGGAGTACCATCTGCTTTAGCTGAACAGCATTTATTAGTGATCGTTCTCACAGTCAGTATCTGAGACAGTGTATGCCCTTTGTGTTACAGCTGGGTTAGACTATACCTAATCTACCATCACCTGCCCTACCATCACCTCCACAATGAGCATATAGTTCAATACTGTCATATAAACAGAGACACCATATGGGAGCATGTAGGCATGTACTGGCCCCACATGGAATCTCATGGGATATACGGAATACAACCTCTGTGGACATTGTTATTCGTATCATTGACCGTTCTTGCTACAGGGATATTCCAGTGGTCATCAGGGACCATGGAGGATACTTCACAAGCATCTGATGCATGGAGTCTATACCAGTTCCATGATGTCATACTGTGTCATGTGGAGAAGTGTACGTGGTTCTCACAGACTGCAGAGAAGAGAAACACCATTATCCAGGCATTCCATGAAACATTTTCCTGAGGAGCTAAGTACCATTGACTTCACCCACATATTCATCAAGTCCCTGTCTGGTCACATGGCTACAGGTATATCAACTGAAAGGGTTTCCACTCCATCAACTGCCAGGTGATATGCAATGCACAGGGTATTATTTACAATGTGTCCCATCCAGCCATTTCTCACTATTCCCACATCTGATGCATGTCTGACCTATGCCAGTGATTAGTGCAGGGTGATCTCCCCACAGAAACTTCTTTATTGGTGATACCTCATACACCCTCGAACCATGGATCATGACACCAATATGTAACCCACAGTGTATTCCCAAAATGTCATGCAAAGC
Source organism: Protopterus annectens (assembly GCF_019279795.1). NCBI lineage: Eukaryota > Metazoa > Chordata > Ceratodontiformes > Protopteridae > Protopterus > Protopterus annectens. Next base: position 344,286,794 of record NC_056741.1, on the reverse strand, counting down.
TGCATTGTCACAGACCTGCAGCATCATCAAACTTGTGTTTGGATTGCTGAAGATCCACTTTGCTGCAGTATGCTAAAGAGATCTGTATCAAAATATCTGTTGTCTTCTCAATGCTGCATAACAAGGTGGCACCAAAACAGCTAGATCATACAGTTACCATCAGAATGACAGCAGTGGAGGAAGTGTCAGCTGAGGAATCATCTGAGGAGCCATCTGCAAGGGAATCACATGCAAGGCTGAAAAGGGCACAATGTGATGCAGTGCTGGCAAAGAGGTAGCATTTGGCCATAACTATGAACCAAAATAGAGGTGGCAATGATTAAATCTGATAAATGCAGTGCTACCCCCAAAGACTGGAATATAGTGCACTGGCTAACTACACTGTGCATCAGACATTACCTAATCCATATATCACAAAGGGAAGGGTCATCATTTGCAGAAATGGGATGGGCATGGTGACAGGGAACAGCAATGGCTTATATGTGGTGGGAGAAGGAGCAGGGGAGGTGAAAGAGTTCTCGTGTTACATAGCTGGATGATTGGCAAAACTCTGTAGACTGTGTATTGGGAGGAGAAGATTCCTAAGGGTGGAAGAGGTAGCTAGATGGTCTGAGCAGATCCATTGTACTAGAGCAACAGAGCAAAGCTGCAGCTGATGGCAAGTTGCTTTGTGGGCTTGAACATAATAGGGGGATGATGCAGACAGTACATGACTTCAGCTATGGAGACATTCCATCCATAGAATGGAAGTGTCAATAACATTTGCTATCAAGGATGATGTTGTACTGCTAGACTGACTGCTTCACCATGTGACACAGATGACCACCACTGAGACTGCATCTGGGAGGGAGGCCCTGTCATGCCACTGAAGACTCTCCACCAGTATTTGGTGGTAACAAGGTGGCATTCTGTGAGTTCAATGAACCTGCTTTGTGACATGTACCCATGGTGAAAAAGAGGAGTGGCGGCCATGGGTGTAGTGACTGCCATGACAAGCTGAGCAATGGTAGCCCATGCTAGATACAAGAGCTGCAAAATGGCTATCCAGTGACCTTAGTAGGTCAGTGTGCTCCGTGTCCATATGATCCATAGCTGCACCCAGGTGTTGTATATCCTGTAGTATGTCATGATGTATGCCACATAGTACATGAATCATCTTCCACAGCATCGGTGGCATCTGTCTGTACCAGGATCACTGGCCTGCACATCCATGATTTATTCCCAGTGTGACATATAGGTTGAGCACCAAGTGAGAATCATGGTTGACATCCACCAGTATGACACCATCTTGTGCTGTCTTTACACTCTGGAGAAGTGTTACTACCCACTGCTGCTGCATGGGCAGATGATGACAGTCCTCCATGTTCTGGACTCCAGGAATGGCCTGTCCTTGCATACCCGGTGCAGAGGCAAGGACAGGTTCCAGTGCCAACCCAACTGTGTCAGTGGATGTGGGTGGTAGTGCATCCTCCACTGCAGCCATCACTGACAGTTGTGCTGTGCTATCTAACAACACCTAGCAGAGGCTAATCATTGTTAAGCACTAGTGCTGTGCTAACATCAGTCATGTCCATTTCCATTATAGTTGACCTCACAACTATTATACATTCATGTGTAATACTGCATGTGTATGGCAGTCCAACAACCCAATGATACAACACCATGTCAAGTAACATATTACACACAGAATGAGCACATACATTCATTGTGCTGTGTGCTGTGGTTCTTGTATCCTAGACATGCCTGGGGAGAGATATGCTGATATTTACCATCAACAAGCTCATGCAGGTGATGTGCCATGAGGCATTACAAGTGGCTTATAGTAATACCATCCTAGTACATTCACAACAGACATAAGAATTGTTGCCATCAATGCAGCTCCCACATCCAAGTCTCTGCCAGGTGTTGTTGTCCTCTCACTGTCCCCAGACAGGCAAACCAACAACTCATTTAAGTTACTGAGTGTGGTCTGTGACAGTGGACCTCCACCTGTATCCATTCTCTATCATGCAATTGCTTAAGAGTTAATATGGGCACAAAACATTACATTGGTGAGACTGTGACAGGCCTGTTGTGAAGATCTCTTGTGGCAACCAATGGCATTCACTTTGGTCATAAGGTCTTACTACACAGACTCTTGGAAGACTATGTCAACCTTGTCCATATTCAGAATGCATCTATCATGCTCTGCCTTTGTTGGGGTGAACTTTTTCAGCCACTGTCACTGTTTTTGTGCCACTTTAATACCTGCATATGGAAACAAACACCTATGGTCATTGCCTGCCACAAATATTTTGCAAATCAGCCATACCGTAGCTGTGGCTGAAAGTAGCATGCTTGCTATACTGTGCTTTCACTGGCCATGTTCCATGAATTATCCAGTAGGGCAGCTTGGAGACAGACTGTGTTGTAACATGGAACCTGAGAACCATCTATTTGGACCTGTGTCGACAAAGGCAGCAATGGTGTGTGTGTGTGTGTGTGTGTGTGTGTGTGTGTGTGTGTGTGTGTGTGTGTGTGTGTGTGTGTGTGTGTGTGTGTGTGTCATTGAACATGTCCAGACCCTGACCCACTTAGCATGTGAGCCTCCCAACCCTACCTCCTGCTTTGTGTGTATCATCTGACCTTGTATAACAGTGGATGTAACTTCTAATGCATCCCTCTCTGCCTGCGTTGTCACACAACATGGCTACTCAGGCAACCCCTATCATTTATCAATGTAACTGATGAACTGGGGATGAATAGACATGTGCCTTGTCTGCTCACAGCCCCATTTCCCACCCTGATGTTGTCAGTTTCACTGTATGTAGTTTGCTGTTGAGCAAATCACCTCCATGCACAAACAGTAAATATATCCGGCCTGCATCTGCAACTTCTGGTATCCCATGTCTCTTACCACAGCTGTCGTAGTATGGTTTTTTAATATGTATTTCACTTCAGTATTCTCTGTTTTAATGTACGCTGTATGCTATTGCAGTATTGATAGTGAGATGTGCACCAAAATGGTGACCGCAGCTTTTATTGTGCTATAATAGTGGTTATAGCACAGGAATTATACTTATAAAGTAATTTCACTGAGTTGTTTCTGAGCTGCATGCAAAGTTCAGTATGACATGAGCTCTTCATCATGCGGCAGGGCCAGTGCCTGTCTATGTGCATGCATGCATGCCTGTCTATGTGCATGCATGGTAGTCAATTTTGCAATTTGCACATCTGGGTAGATCTGTTGCAATCACATGACCATGGACTTTTGTAACCCAGCAAGCAGCCTATAGAGGCACAATGGCATATGACTGTTGTGGATAGCAATGTTGCTGTACTTTGTATGTGTTGGCAATGGTGCTATATCACATGCATCTATCTCTATATCAACTTCTTTATACAGCACTGCCCAGGTCGGCAATGCAGCAAAATAATGTAACCATTGAATATAGCTTTGTTTAATTTTATAGATTATGTAAATTGTAAATGTATGTGTGTCTATACTACTGTCCTTAATACTGATAGTTTTTCCTGATGGTGTCATCATGTGGTAGAATGCACTGGTCTGGAATGTAACAATGCAGCCATTGAACACTTCTCTGATGGAGTACTTTTGCAGTTTGTATTATTCAGTATCTCATACTTGTGTGATTTAAATACAGGTACTGTGCACTGTCATTGTCTGCCTGACATGTTGCAGTGCATTAGTGGCCATTCCACTGCTATCTTTTTGCCAGGTATGCCTGTTATACCATGGGCATACAAATGTTGAACTGTTATGTACCACTACACTTTTCTTATACATTTGTCAAGGTGCAGTATTACTAGAGGGATTAAATGTCCCTTCTATATTGCTGGTAGTATTCTAAGGCATGTTATATGTGATATGGTGCCATTCTGTGCCATGCTTACTAGAATTTGCCATGCGGTGTATTCTACCTTCCTATACAAGCTTGCCTCCAGAGGGTTGTGTGGTTCATTTGTACTTTGCTGTTATTTCTGCCTAGCTTCATTATCCATTGTGCACATAGACACATACACATACATGCACACACACAAACACACACACACACACACACACACACACACACACACACACACACACACACACACACACACTCTGGTTAATAGTCATACACTGTGTCACTGCCCTACACAACAGTGACAGGGTACCGCTCATCATATTACATTATGTTATTCCCATGGTCATGTCACAGGGGTATAGGTGTGCCCCAAACATATATATTGCTTGTATTTTCCCATTGCTCTGTCTGCATTTGTTCCCCTTCCAAGTCCTGTAGTGCAATGATGTAGCATAACTTACTATGCATTGCGTTTGTTTTCCTATTCTGTTTATCATCACCTACTTAATTTTAGTATTTGAATTTTACTGTTTTGCTTCTCTACATGTACATTTATTTTTAGCTGTGGAGTTGGATGTGGTGTAGCTGTGTCTATGGTACCCTGCAGCAGCCTGGCCGACAGCCTGTCAGCAAGATAATGAAGGTCATCCTATGAGTGATGACTTGAATATGTTGCTGTTGTCATCAGGTGCTGGTTCTCCAGTGGCAGGTATAGGCTTCTCATCAGTGAGTGGCAGTATGGATTCCATTGCATCAGCCCAGGACAGGTAGACATGTAAGTGCAAACTGTGAAGGGCCATTGGCTATACACCCAGTTTAGCACACTGAAGTGCATCTTTCTGCGACTTGCAGAGTTGCACAGCTTCATAGCTCCAACGGCTGAGCCACCAGTGTCTTAACCCAGCCATGAGGCAGTCTTGGAGATGACTGACATATCATTGTGTTTGCCATTGTGTAGCTTGTCAATCCTCACTCTAAACTGTCCAACAGTCATGGTTTTGCCACTTCTTTGAATGTTCCCAATGCTTGTTTGTCACTCTCCTCTACAGTTTGTTGTGTAATCTTCCTCATCATCATTTGCTCTCCTTCTGTCTATGTTCTTTGTGGCCTCTTCATTAAGTATCAGCATCTGACTTGCCAGTCTTTGTCTGTGTTATGTGTTTGCATGTCTGCCCCTGCGGCCATGCCTATAACCTCCTTCCTACCCACATAATTTTCCTGTTTCCTTCCACTGTACTCTTTTTCTCCAAATAAAAAAGGACTTTTGTCTCAAAAAATGACCTTCTCTTACCCATGCTACTTTTCCTTTCATTTCCTTTGCTTCCCCATTGTCCCTGTATCTGTTCCTCTGCTTACCCTCCCTGTTTCTGTCCATTAACTCCATTTCCTTCCCATTTATAACATCAACATAACAGAGATTTTACTGTGATGCCCTTGTATGGGATCTCAGCAGTGCCCATGTTGTACAGGAGTAAAGCTTTGCCGCATGTGTGGACATGCGTCAGCATGAATATGCTACCTACCTGAGACTGGGCATAGGTCACATGACCTGCCAAAGCATGGTACCCATTTATGCAGAATGTATGACAATTTCAGGATTCAATAGCTTACTTATGTAGTAAAATCCAGAATACTTTGCTGCTTATGCATGCTTAATCCCATTGAGTTGCATTGTGCAGATATGATTGTGGTATATTTTGTAGCACAGTAGTATTATAATTTTTTTCAGTTCTGGCCAGTATTCTTTCTAACAGCAATTATGACCAGATTGAGAGCACCGTATATACTTCCAGAGGACCATCTCTGTGATAATCACAAAGGGTAGAAGCTGCTAAGAGAAGGATAACAAAATGGTATAGCAAAAAACACATGAAGAGAGAAACTAAATGAGGTGATTATGTATGAAGTGCCAGAAAGCTAGGAGAGGGTGCTAAGAATTTCTAATGCACTTTATTGACCAGGTTTGTGCCACAAGCACAGATGCTTCTTTTCAGAGGAGAACTAGAAACTCATACTGCCCAGAGAAAATTTGGCCAGGACACAGGGGAAATTCCCATATTCTTTTTGATAAGTACCATGGAATGATTTATGTAAATGTCTGCAAACTATCAGGCAATTAGTCCAGTATTGTTATATAAATAACAAGAGGCCTCAGTTTGATGACAGAGAGATAAAGGTACTTAGAGGGGCAGAACATTTGGTTGATGGCTACATCTTCAATAGAGGTTATTCTACAGATAAAATTCTTATTATGCCTTGCTTTCTGCTTCATTGTTTAGAGGGCAGCACTGCACATTTTCCGCCAGATGTTTGCTTAATATGATTTACAGAAACAATGGTTAGTTTGGAGTACAGTATCTGTGACAGAGATACCTTGTTTTAACAAGTCAAGAGTGTGATATTTAATTATACCAAACCTTTTTATCCTAATGTTCATATCATTCTGCCTTTAAAAAACAAGGAAGGTACTAAGCTAGCTACTGTGCATCAGTAGCAATTTTACAAGCTTCATTTGGAATTTCTCTGTAATGATCACTCTCTTTGGAATTAGCTTTCCTGAAGTGAGGGAACTGAAGTGCAATGAGTAATAACACAGAAGTTTTGACTGGTTGATTTTCACAATGCTGTTCAGCCCTTTTGCTCCATGCCTGTTTTATATTCTGATGTGTCTCCTGCTCTAGTATCTGCTTCAGATGCACTGCAGTACTTCACTCCATTTATTGATTTAACAAATGTTTATTTCTAAATGTATATCCTGCAGATAATCTAAGTACTTGGTGAATGCAGCTGAAGTGTTGTGATAAATGCAATTTACTAAACTCTTATTTAGGAGGCCGGTGGAATGATTTTGTGTTGCATTCCATTTGAAATGCATTTTTCCACAGCTTGTTTGATTACTAAGTATACAGCAGGGATTAGATTTCTATTCTTCACTACTACTTTCCAGGCAGCCATTGTGCATTGCTTTATTTACTTCCTCTAACCATGCATATATATATATATATATATATATATATATATATATATATATATATATATATATATATAGATATGTATATTTATATCATATATGTACATATATATATATATATATATATATATATATACATAATGTATATATATATATATATATATATATATATATATATATATACACATAATGTGTATATATATATATATATATATATATACACACACACACACACACACACACACACACACACACACACACACACACACACATATATATAAAATCAAAATTTTATAGAGTTTAATGGTTTCTTTAGGTTATTATTACAATGTTGAAGGTAACATTTTAACTGTACTAATACACTTTTTTTCTGTTGATTTGTTTTTATTGATTTTATTGTTCAGTTTCATACATTTGGTTACATTGATGTAGGGCTGTGCTGTGCTGCATCTGAAGGTTGACTCTAATAATCTGGTACACTGTAGCTCTGTGCTTAACTCCATCCCCATACTAATTGCTCTGTCTTTTCCTGTATTTTCTGTTGTTGTCTGTTTACAGTGTTACTTGTTTCCCAGCTTTGGGTCCTTAGCTTGCTTTCTGTGCTGCATGTGTCTTGTTCTTCTCCTACCTGTTTTCTACTTATGGTGCTCTCTAGATGGGGGTGGGTCCCACCTCTGCTGCACTACACCCATGCCAGCCAGAGGCTACTTAGTGTATTTTTATGTCTGTGCAGCTTGTTGTACAACCTCAGTCTCATTTCGACAACTGCCTTTTTAAGAATGAAAGCTGCTTGTTTAAAATACAGAATAAATAAATCGATTGTGCTTGACATTCTTTTTAGTGCCCATTGGGGAAAAGCACATAACAAAGCATTGTCAAAGCATTATCTTACGACTCTTGTAATCCAGACACCTACAGACATGAAAGGAATGTAAGCTCCAGCTTTTATGTAATAATTATAGCATTCCTGGAGCAGATTAGAATTTGTAGCAATACAAGTTTCTTTGCAGTCCAAGTGACACAGAACTAAAGTTCCAAATTCTCCATTCTACTTCCGTTGTGCAAAACTTCAAAAATTGCTAACAATTCAGATAAACATGTTTCCTACTGGAAAATACAACATTAAACTCCACTCCACTCACAAACCAGAGGAAATCTAATTTTGTAGAACTAACAAGTACTACACATAAGATATGTGGCTACCTTCTAATAAACCCTTTCCTTCTGGAGAAAAGTAGACTGTATAACAACTTAACTTTTAGCACAAAGAGATACAATGCCTCATACTTGTCTGGAGTTGGAAAATCAAACAAAGGCACACATTTTTGCTTAAAAAAATTAAAAAAAAATGTATTATAATAAATAAAAAAAAGTAAATAAATAACACAATTTCTAAGGAAAATGCATCCAGGATGGTCATTATAGGAAATAATCGCCCCTCCAGGGGGTAAAGGCACTCAAAACAATCCCAAATGGAATATTATTTTCCTGTAATGCCCACACTGCTAGATAACTGTTGGAATGCCTATATTGCATTGGTGGCCATGCCTGAAGTGCTGAAATATTAAGTGTGTGTGTGTATTTTTATTTTCTCGTCAACTTTGAGTTGGAGGGGTTACAGTTCTACAAATTATACAAGGTGATAGATAACCTAGATATGGTTTTAGGTCAGTGTAGCATGGAGTGGTGTTTTTTGATAAAAAGAACAGTACAAGTGATGTAAATAGCGATGTAAATAACATCCGTGACCCCCAAAAATGTGTCCATAGTACTGTAAATAATGTTTGTGACCAAAAATGTGTAAATAGAATGTTTTTTTTTAATGTAGTCAGTGTTTTGTTCACTTGTAGCTCTTACTTTAAGAGTAGAGCTGTACCTGACTGTATCAGAAACAACAGTTTATTGAAGGAGCATTTGGAAATTATATAAACAGAGGGCTGAGATAAGTCAAGAAAGAGAGTGCTTCCACTTGGTAAAGGGAACCTAGTGTCCATAAAGATGCAACCAACCAAGCTGAAGAACAGAACAGCCTTGTAAAAGATGTTGGTAAATATTTCTGCCAGAAGGAATTCCCAACAATATAACACCGAAATAAAGTGCTGTGTTACGAGTTTTACTTACAACCACGATATTTTACTTTGTTTAGAAGAAGCTATCTTATCTGCATTTATGTATAATAAAGTACACTGTAGTTATAAAGAGTAAGCTTCTATATATATATATATATATATATATATATATATATATATATATATATATACATTTATACACACACACACACATATATATATATATATATATATATATATATATATATATATATATATATATATATATATATGGATCCCTATAATATGATAGAAACCTGATTTGAAGGAATTGCATTTGACTGAGACCAAAAGACTGAAAAGTCACTTGACTGAAACCCATAATAAAATTTCAGCATACTAAATTTTAAACTGGACAATATAAGAGCAGACTAGTATGTTGAAATTTTATTATGGATTTCACTCTTATGGGTTTCAGTCAAGTGACTTTTCAGTCTTTTGAAATTTCAGTCTTTTGGCCTCAATCAAATGTGATTCAGTCAAATGAGGTTTCTCTCATATGATAGGGATCTATATATATATATATATATATATATATATATATATATATATATATATATATATACATACATATATATATATATATATATATATATATATATATATATATGTTTTGAGTATAGGAAGTGTTGGTTTGAGATTGAGTTTGTTTCGATGTTGTGGGAATCGATGTTTCATGTCTTCGGTGTAATGCTATTTTGAGACTTTAGTCTCAACATTTTGAATTTCGAGCTATTGGTACTTCAATATTCTAAAGTGAACCCATATATATATATATATATATATATATATATATATATATATATATATATACACGATATATATAGAGAGGGAGAGAGATGTAGATATATATATATATATATATATATATATATATATATATATATATATATATATATATATATATATAAAATATATAAATGGCAGAATAGATTTTGTCTTGTACAATTATTTCAGACATTATTTCTGATCAAGTTAAATCAGAAAATATACACATGTTCTCTGAGAATTATTTCTGAGCAAGTTAGTCCAGAAAGAATTTGTGTTCTGTAAAACATTATGCTACAGATGCATATTGCCGGTTTAGTTGCAGGTTTAGATAAGAGATTATAGCCAATGTAAAGAGATATTGTAGAACATTGTTTGCCTAGGCGAAGTAGTTTGAAGCACAGATACTGTGCCATTGTATTTTGTCAAAGGTTTGTACTCCAAAAAATACACAGCACACGTATTGTCATTGTGACCAAAGTTTATTCATCATACAAAACAGATGACCAATACAACAATGCAAATAATATGTGCCAGTGTCAGCCATTATCTCAAACAACACCAGAAGATAACACAGGCTGGGTACCATACTCTGTCACCCCTCTGGCATGCTCATCTGTCCTGGCATTCATAGGCGTCTGACCACTAAGTTTTGAGTAGCATGGTGTACTGATCACTCCCCACTATGCATCCCCAACTGGCCCGGAAATCAGGGGGCAGTAAAGTGGGGAAGGCCATCCCACAACTGACCATAGCAAAGGAAATGGAAGAACAGACAGTGTTACTTTACCAGACTGTTAGACAGCCTAGCCCAGCATCTTCTTATATCCCCTTTGCATATGCCATGTCCCTTTCATCTCACCATGGCATGACAAGTCAATTGCTTCTGCAAACAAAATCCAATTGTCTGAGGCATGTAGCCAGAAAAATACAGTTCACACCATTGTGACCAATGATTATTCATCACATAATAACTGATAATGCAACATTGCAGATACTATGTGCCAGTGTCAGCCATTAGCGTAAAGACCACTACTAAACAGCACAGGGCTAGGTGCTGTACTTACCACCCATCTGATATGCTTATCTATCCTGGTACCCATATGTGCCTGACCACTAAGTACTGAGCAGCATTGTGTACTGCTCACTCCCACTATGCATTCCCAACTGGGGGAGTGAATGGGGGAAAGCTGCCCCATGACCAATCAACAGGCTGTAGTCAAACTTTTTATGCTATAGCATGGCTAAAATGTGAAAAAATAAAACTAAACCACTCTCTTACTTTGCATAGATAATAGCAAACTTTAAGAAATTAAACCTATACACCATATACCCATTAAAACCAAATCCATCAATAAATAATGATCGCATACACTATTTAAGTACTTGTCACATGCTCATTATGTTTTTTGTTGATGCTTGTAACACAGTTCTCCTGAACAAGTTGACCACAAGACATCTAAACAAATAATGTGAAATTTACAGTGAGCAAATTTAAACTAAAGTGAGATAAATGAATCCCATCAGACCCAAATCAAGATGGATCTCTATCTCCAAAATTCCAATATTCCCTAATGCTGACCACTAGTAAAGGAGCTGCTCTTCCTACTCTGTAATTGATTAATTTTCTGGCAGTCTCAGTAGTAACTAGAACTATTTCTTGCTTCCACAACAGTCTAGTAATAATAGTGGACTATGCACTAGCCATGAAATGAGCATGTTAGGAAGCAAACTCCTCAGCTTCAACAATTCTCAGAGTATGATGGATAACAGACACTTGTTAGAAATGATGCCTAAATCATTCCCCCAGATATGGATCATGGAAATAAATGGAGTCCCAATACAGTGCAACAATTCTTCTACCATAGAGAGTAATTTACAAATGCTTAAGCCAGTAATCCCTCTCTAACAAATTTCACATGTTGAAGAATCCATGCCAAGAGTAATACTACATTGCAACCCTTGCCATGGCCCAGGTGATAAAAGAATGATCCAGAATGGCTATCCTTATACCTGTCAAAAGAAAATAACATGAAATACCCTACTTCCCTGTATTGGATTCCAGACTACCTTTCACTTACCTTGCTGTACTAGACTGCTCCTAAGGTTGTCCCTTGCTACTTATCTACTGTCCTCCTATTTTCTATTTCCTCTCTACTATCCCTTAACAATTATACAGCTGAGCTATCATACCCCACTCTCCTGGAACTTTCAAGGGCTCCTCAAGAGTCTGATGCTCACTGATTGTCTCTGGAATTTCTTCTTTTACCTGTTCTAACCCACTCCGTTTGCCCTGTGGGCTCACTCCACTTCCCTACCCTACCCCCAATATCCACCCACCCCCAGTGGTCCTAAACTTATACTTCACTAACCACTGTCCCCCTTTTTCTCATCCTATCACTATCCTCCTCATCACTAAGCCACTCCCCTACCTCTATCATTCCTCATTAGTAATAATTAACTCTCTTTGGGCTACTCACTCACCTTTCCTCAGCATTTACTGCACTGACTACTTCCCAAATCAACTTCTATACAACCTCCACTAATTTCCTATTTGCATAATTTAACCCTGCTCAATCTCTTTCAGCACTCTCTCCTTTTTTCTGCTTCACTTACTCACACAAGTTACTCCTACCTCATTTCTACTTATTACAATGGCCCCAACACACAAAACTATTTTCACAAACATACTACTCTTAATTACCACAATAGCCTCTCTTACAATACCTTACTCACTAACCTTCTTAGAAAATATTTCTCTTCCTTAACAAAACCATCACTTCCAGCAAACTTTACCATCTTCTTTCATCTACTCCCTTAGCCACAGTAACATAACCTGTACCTCTAACTATATACTACCAAATCACAGAGCAACCCATGTTACGTACTTCACTACCAAAAAGAATTTTAATCATTTCTACAAATTCCTTAAATTTCTACAATATCCCCAGCAACACCCCCTCCTAGATGGTGATATTCATCCAAACCCTGGCCCCAATACTGACTATACCAATTACCTAGAAAATTTAACATTGCCTGTGATCTCTGCATTAACTAAACCACCTAATTCCCTCCTGCTAGCTCACCTTAACATTCGAAGTATAAACAATAAAATTTCCCATCTGCATGCACTCCTAGAAGTGCACTCATTTGATATTCTCTGCCTTACAGAGACTTGGCTAAAACCATCTACAATGGACCAGGAAATTACCCCTCCTGACTATAATATCCTTAGATGTGACCGTAAAACCAAAAATGGTGGAAGTATAGCCATTCTCTATAAATTTAATCTCCAAATTTTCCCCTTTAATGTGTTCCCGTCATTAGATACAAAGTCTGAAACCTTGACTGCCAAACTCCAATTCATCAACTCCAAATCTATCTATCTAATTTGCATGTATCTCCCCCCTGGTAACAATACCAATACTCTTGAAAATTTACTTAGTTACCTCTCTACCCAACTACCCCAGGAGACCATTGTACTGGGTGACTTTAACATCGATTGGTCCACCTGCAGTTCCCCTAACCCTACTAATCACATAAATCTCTTCGGATTCTCACAAATAATAACCACTCCTACTAGAATCCACAAACCTAGCAGTAAGGAAACCACGCTTAACTGGATCCTTATTAATAGCCACCCTGAAACTTATGCACCAGAAACCCTTCCTGACGATATCAGTGACCATATGCTTACCTACATTATTAGACGTAAAGTCCATATCCCAACTACTAATAATTTCAAAACCTCCCGCTCTAAAAAATTATTTAACCCAGACAGCTTCCTAAATGAACTACAAGCATGTGACTGTCACCAATGACTCATCTTGAACTTGATGAAGCAGTGACCTACTTTAACACCAAATTTCTTCAAATCCTAGATTACCATGCACCTTATTGCTCTTCTAGAATAAGAACCAAATCTGCCCCATGGCTCACAAAACAAACTAGACAAAAGATCCTCCTCAGAAATAAAATCTGGGCTAAATGGAGAGCCACCAAATGTCCATCTGATCACCTCCATTTTAAACAGTTAAGAAATGCCACCAAGAAAGATATTCTTAGAGACAAAAAAGACTTCTACCATCACCTCCAACAATCCAGTCAACAAACTCCACAAAAATTTTGGTCAGAGATAAACAAACTAATTCAGCCAGGCCACTCTACTACTCCTGCCCCTGCAGCATTCAACCAAAATAACTCCAACCAGATTCCTGATGCCTTTAATAACTACTTTACTGAAGGCATTCTAACCCTAGCCAATTCTTTACCTTCTTTTACTGCTTCCCCACTAAATACCTCTAAGACTTCATCTCCTACCTTTCAAATACAACCTGTACCTACATCTCTCATCTGTAAGCTCCTTCAAAAATTGAAATCTTGCACCCCTTCTGCTGACCATCTCCCAGCTGAATACCTACAAATTGCCGCAAAAGTCATAGACTATCCCATCTCTATCCTTATTAATAGAACTATCTCAGAAGGCAAAATCCCTACCATATGGAAAGTATCCCACATCATCCCTCTACATAAAGGTGGATCATCTATTGAGCTTTCTAACTCTCGGCCTATTGCCTTACTCTCCCCAATAGCTAAGATAATGGAAATATGTATTCACAAACAACTACTTAACCACCTTCTACAAAATAATCTACTGACAAACTACCAACATGGCTTCAGGCCATTCCATAGCACAACGACTGCCCTGCTATACTTCACCGACTATATAAACAAAAATCGTAACAATAACTCTTTTTCCTCTGCGCTATTTATTGACCTGTCAAAAGCCTTTGATATGGTTAACCGCAACTTACTTCTAGACAAACTAAAAGCCAATTCACTCAATCCACAAGCATTACAATGGTTTAGGTCTTATCTGGAAAACAGACAGTAAGCAGTACTTTGGGATAACAATCTGTCTACATTACTTCCAGTAAATATTGGAGTACTCCAAGGCTCTATCTTAAGTCCCCTTCTTTTTTTCCTTATTTATTAACAATCTACATATAAACATTCCACAAGCCACCTGCATTCAATATGCAGATGACTCTACTTTAATCTGTACAGCTAAGAACATAGCCTCTCTCCAGTCCCTCACCCAAACTGTTTTCCATAATGTTAAAATTAGTTTATGCAACACTGCCTCCTCCTAAATCCCCAAAAAAAAATTACTACTCTTTACTCCAACTCATAAATCACCTCATCCATTCTTCTCAATAACCTCTAACAATGCTACCAACATAACCCCAGATACTACAACCCGCCTACTAGGTGTAACAATTGATAATCACCTCAACTACGATGACCACATTAACTCCACTATAAAGTCTGTTAATAAAACAACTTGGTACTCTCTATAGAATTAAACCCTTCCTTACCCCTTCTGCCAGAAAAACTATTGCCCAGACCCACCTTAATTCTACCCTTTTCTATGCATCTGCTATATATATACTAACATATCTAAAAACAACCTCTCCAAACTTTCCACCTGTTATAATAGCATAGTTAGATTCATCACTTGCTCCCCCTTTAAAACTCACCACTGCCTCAACCTCAAACAACTGGGATGGCTAGAATTACAGAACCATATACTTTGTCAACAATTACTTATCACCCAAAAGATCTTATACCACCCCAACAACACCCCTATCCTCACTAATATGATTACACCATACAAAAATCTGGCTACACTACGCTCTGCTAATAAGCTCCTAGTTTCCTCTATTAAATCTAAGAACAAAGCTGGTGACTCACTTTTCTCGAACACAGCAGGTAAAAACTGGAATCAGTTCCTTCTGAAATATCAACCCATGCTTCTACTTCTCTATTTAAAAAACATCTTAAAGAACATCTTAAAACTCACTGGCTATGTCCATGTGAGAACCCAGACTGATATCTCTTTTCCCTTCCTGCTCTCACCCCTTTCTCTACTCCTCTAACCTATGCCTCTAATTCTAGTCACTACACTTTCCTTCATAGTATGAGGATAAAATAAAAGGGTTTTCTCTCCTAATTAGGTCTTGCTCAAACTTACTATTGTGTTTAGTATAATTTTTCTTTTGACCAATGTTGCCTCTGTACTGTGATTTTAGTGTATTTTTATATATTGTAAACTCTGTCACTGTGTCACTGTTCATGCTTGGAGCTTTTCTCCCCGGGCCTCTACTGAAAATGGACATATATCCAGTTAGACTAGCCTGGTCAACAAATGTAAAATAAATAAAATAAAATAACTAATGAATGTAATTTAAGAAGGCTGAGGAGGACCAGCGTATCCTTTTTATGAGATGTGCAGATTGGCCCATCTTGGCCAGATCAGATACCCTACCAACAGAGAAAGAATGGGCTGAATACCCTATTAAGGGTAAATTCTGGTTCAGAAAAGCCTTCCACAAACATTATTCTAAACGTATGGGCATAACAGCATACCCAGAGGGCAATCTATAAATCAAACCTTGTGGAGAGGCATGGTGGACAGATCCCCACAACATCAGCCACCAACAAGCCGGACAGAAAAGAGGAAGATGATATTTATCTAAAAATCACTTCTTAACCCCTGCCAACCTGATTGGTCTTGGAAATGCAAACTCAGACCTAAACTACATTAGGGATGATGGCTACTTCATGCCAAGATAAGGACAAAAGAAGTTCCTTGCCTCTAAAGGCACCCCAATACAAACAGCAAAACATGTTTGCAAAAATAGCATAACAACCGTAATGAAATCTTATGGGTGCCTGATAAAATGGCACACAGTAAAGATTTCCTTATGGGTTTTCTGGCATCTCTGGCTTTGCTCAATACTTTTTTTCCAAACTCTTTACAATTCTGCTAATCATCCAATATTTTGTAAGACACGGAAGTCCCCAAACCCAGAACCTAATGCTGAGGGCAGAAAGGTGGATACAAAAGGTCCTAACTGCCTCTGTCTTACCACATGGATGGGAGGTAGGCATAATGGTTAAGGTGTTTACCTTACAGATGCAAGGCTTGATTCTCACATTGGGTAATTGGCTAAGCTTAAAATGGTCCACATGGGCAGTTAGCCTAGTACTAATCTAGGAACTTATGAACATCGGAAAGAAAAATGTAATGAGCCATCAAGGGGGAGGGCAGGTGGTGTCCTAAGGAGGATGTGAAGCACAAATCTTCTGGAATTCTTGAAATACCACCCAGTACAATGTCTTTGTTATATCTCCAATGAACCATACCAAGGGAGGGATGAACATGGATTGTCCTTGGACCTCTGGAGCCAGACAGTGAAACATACTGATCTACAAATGAGAAAGTGTATCTGCTGAGCTGTTGAAATTCATTTGAATGTGCTTACCTTTAGAAGAACAATTCATTCTTAAATTGAGCAAGATTAAAACTCTCAAATTAACTCTGAAATTGATTTTGATGACTTTTTGCTAAGGATCATAAACATGGCCTGGATATCTGATTGAAAAATAAGTTCATGGGTTCATAGGAGGTTACTAGGATAATGGCCCTAGAGTGTTTACAAGTCTAGCCATATAATAACCTGAACACTCTTACTACCATAGCTAGATGGCCATTGTTAGAAGACCAATTATGTGATTAGCACTGACTGCTCCTGTTCATGAGGGACATAGGTGCCATCCTCAGGGTGAATTTATGGTCACCCATCCAGTTGTCAAAGTTATGCTTGAATAGGGTCATTGAGGACCTCTGCTTCACATGGAGTGGGAGCTTATTCCTGAGAAGTGGCAATCACTGGGAGATATATCTGTCTCTCCTGCATGTTCTGTTAATACCATAGACTAGTTTGAGATCCCTGGAGTGGGTTATTCTTGTTCCATTTGATGTGCAGCATTTTTATTAGGTCAGAGTCCAAGACTGCTCTGTAGGTCAGGCACGGGTCACCTCTCAGTAACCTGTATAATACAGAGTACAGTTTACTCAATACCCTGATAAGTGTCAAGTACAGCATAACTATAACCTCCCTGGTCATGGATCCAGTGCCCTTATTTATAAGATGTACAATTTAGTATGCCTTTCTTACCACTACAGACACATGGTGATTGAAGTTTAGATTGCTATCAACCTGTGGGTCCAAGTCTCGAACCACTGAGTTTGAGCTTAGAGGGGTGCTATCTATATCATAATTAGGAGGAGCTACTTCTTTGCCAAAGGGGATAATGAGGCATTTTTTGCATTATGTTTTAGTTAGTGAGTTTGGCACCAGTCATCTGCCTATGTCAGCCCTTTCTGTAATATGTTAACATCACTGGGAGACTCTATGATTGCACCCAGTTTACAGTCATTTGCAAACTTGGTAAGCCGCAGGCTATCTACCTTTGCCTGGACTTCAGAGAAATAGATTCCAAACAGTAGAGAACCCAGCACAGATCCTGATGATACCCCACTGTGACTGGTCTACTGGTGGAGGTGGACTTCCCAACTTTGACAGTGTGCATTCTGTCTGTGATCCACTTTCCTACCCATCTAGTAATGTATGGCTTAATCCCCATCTGAGAGAGTTTCTCTATGATGTCTGAATGGGGGACTGTGTCAGAGCCCTTGGCTAAATCATGATAAGTGGTATCTACTGTTTTGCCCTCATCCAGGGCTTTGGTGACATTCTCAAATAAGTCCACTAGGTTTAATAAGAAAGCTCTACCCTTGATCTTAAAAATGGCAAACAAGTCTGCCCACACTACCAGTGCTACCCAGATGGGCATCATCTCCAGAAACATGATATCTTTCTTACTTTCCTGTGTCAAACAGGCTGACTAAGGCTCTGAAAACCGTATACCTTGACAAAAGGCCCCAGTACTCCAGCAGTGTCAGTATATAATTTCAGGGACTGGGAAAATAACCACCTCTCCTGACAAAGGGAAACTCTATTAAAGTTTGACATTAACTAATGCCCCCAAGAAGGAAAGACAAGTGATGTGTCATCCTATACATACACCCCAGCCCTTTTTCTTGGGTAGTAGACCCAATGGAGCTATTCTAAATGAAGTGAACTGGGGCCTCCAAAAAAGGTATAAAATCTGTCCATCTAAAACTTTTATTAGAAATTCCCTTTAGAGCTTATTCTTTTCCTATAATGGATTTCAAATTCTTACACATAGAATGGGAAGGGGAAACAGATAATTTAAGTGAAAAAAAAACAAATGTAAAGCCTCTACAAGTTCTTCCTTAGCTGATTCATTTGTGTAGCTCTAAAGTAATATGGAAAGTAAGTCCACCTTAATATGGGAATGGAAAGTACGTTCACTTTAATATAGGAATGGGCTTAGTTAACTATGCTGATGGTCTCTTAGTAAAAGGACCCCACAACCACCACATGACAAGTGACTAGTTTGCAGTAGCTGATCAGAATTATCAGCTGGGAATGATCCTTCAACCCTAGTATTCCATAGAGGCCCAGGATGACTTTCTTTGGACCAGCATTTTTTAATTGGATATCCCTTCCCACAAGCTGAACAAATGTGGTTTAACAACATACCCTCCAGGTAAAATGATCCCTATTAAAATCCCAACATAGTTTAGGTTTAGTCTCAACATCAACT
This sequence comes from Protopterus annectens, assembly GCF_019279795.1. Taxonomy (NCBI): domain Eukaryota; kingdom Metazoa; phylum Chordata; order Ceratodontiformes; family Protopteridae; genus Protopterus; species Protopterus annectens. Next base: position 344,267,562 of record NC_056741.1, on the reverse strand, counting down.
AAACCAGGGAGAGAAGGAGGCCTTGGTTTGTTCACTGTCACACATGTTCAGATGTCTATATGGCACTAATCTCACCATAAGGCCTTATTAACTGCTCATAATTTTTGAAATGTCTCATAATGGAACCAAACCAACACACCTCTTCCAAAATGGTAGGCTTCTCTGATAGTAAGATAGTATGTTAACAGCAAGAGGGCTTCCTGGTACTCTCTATAGAATGATAGCCATAAAGTATACAAAACCTACTTACCAGTTGTTCCAGTTGGGAACATGTGTGTGACCAGCCTGCCTCCATCCTAAAGCTGATAAGTCAGACACTAAATCTTTTATACCAACTATAACTGCTTCCAATACCCTTTGAATACAGTCTGGGTCCAGCAAATCAAAAAGATCCACAATCTCACCCATCAGGATCTTACCTTTAACAGACTGTGCTATGTAGACAGTGATGGCTGGGGTATGGAAAGATGCAGGAAACTGGGCATGGGAGGGTGTCAGTACCTCAGATGGCCCAATAGCTTAAGTAGGTGGCATTAAAGAAACCTTTTGCAATGCTTCCTGTATAGGTTTAGCTGTAGAGAAACTCTGACAGAGCTTATAACTAGGAAATGAACCTGGCATCTTTACACACTCTACTCTGTGCTGGAAGGGGAATAAACTCCTTTCTATTAACAAGTGAAACATCTTTGCTCTTCTACCCTCTGAAAAGGCCTCTAAAAACCTTCAAAATATATTAATCATCAAACTGACCTGACCAAATACACCCTCCACAACCTCATCATTGCTTTGTTGTTGCTGTCCCCATTGCAGCGCCTCATGAAGGGCTGGAAAGGAATCAAACACTCCCTCAACAGCCTTGCGCATCTTCCACCTCAGTATCTTACATGTACTGCCACCATCTGCTAAAATGGCTTCAAACCCTGGCCCCTTTTCAAATCACCTTTTAGACATTGAAGATGAAGCATCTACATTGGACTTTTGCCTTCCTTTTGCTCCCTCCTCAAAATATTTCACCCTTGATGCAGTGTGGTCCCAACGAACCCTCATTTTCTCAGCTGATGCCATCTCCTCAGAGAGGTAAAATGATTATATATTGGTAGAGTAATGTTTAACAATTATAGGCAAACAGACCCGCTAACTGAAAAATTAATTACTGAATTGGCACAAAGCATTGTATATTATAAAGCATCTAAGACAGATAAATGATAACTTTTTTAATATTGAGATCTAGACAGACCCCAGAAGAAATATATAACCCCAAAGTCACTGCACCCCTGCTCTTATTTTATTCTTGTTTTGGAAAAAAAAAAAGGCAAGCTAACAAAAGGGGGAGCACCAGCAACATTGAAATTACCATCTCTGTTTTTTTTTCTTTTATTTGTTTTTTTTTTTTTTTTATTCCAGAAGCTGGAGACTGGTACTCACAGGGAGAGAGGATAAAACACTAAGTTGGGATGTTAGTAAACACCTAATAATATACCCCTCAACAACACCTCATTATGATGAACATTCCCCATTTTGAGTTTTAAAAAGTTCATGTTCTTTACAGTTCCACATTGAAAAAGGTCTGTCACGCATTCAGTGTTAATAATTTTTTGAATGGTATTCATAGTAAATAATTCTGAATCATATTAATTCATCAAATGCAGTGCTGGATCATAGTCAAATAGGGCCCTAGGCAAGGTAATAGATAAGAGCCCCCGCCCATAGTAGCCCCCTCTCCCCCGAGCTATTCCAGTGTACTATTATTTGACTGTTTCTCCACAGTTACTGTAAACACTGTTCAAACCTGTTTGTGTGCATACTATGTTCCTCTACATTGATTAGAGATATTTAAAACTTTTATTTCAAATTTTATAGCACAAACACTGATAGCCATTTGCTAAACAAAACAGTATATTCTCACAATGAAAACAGAACTAGCATGAAGAGTAAGCTTCTCTGCCCTTGAAATTGACATTTTTGAACAGTGTTGAAACCCACATTCAAAAATGCATCTGGCCAGTGGTGCATTAAGTTTACCTTTAGGCTGTTTTCAAACCCTAGGCCCCTTGCACTCATTTTTGGACCATGCATACATGCATGTGTTTTTTGATGAGCCATCAGATTACATTACACTATATTCCTTGTATAATACAGTACCACTCATTATAATATGTTTTAAAATAGTAGTTTTGAACATTTTTCCAGTAAACAATGAAACAAAACTTATGAACCAATAATCACAAAGCTACCCATTACAGAACATTTCAACCAAAAATGGCCACTCAAACTTCTGTCATTATCAGTCAGTATATACAAAATTTCTGCAGAAGTAAAAGTCATTTGAATAATTTCACATTAAGGAACTGTACAAGTAATGAAGGAGTTACTGCTGGCAAACAACTTTACATTTCAGTGTTTCATGTACAAATTCAGTGCCTGCTGCTCTTGAAGAATAAGCTGTCCATATTACATTTAACAAAAAAATGGTAAGTTGGTAATATTGCAATAGGGAATGACTGTCAAACCAGCAATTGGTTCATAGTTACTAGTCATCTCATCCAAAGGATAGTATATTCAGGAGGGCAGCATCCCCAATCCCCCGTTAAAGGTGGTACTGCAATAGCAGCACTCTTCTTCAAGATGTGGGGGTGTTGCACTACATGATGTGGGTGTAGAGCCCCCATCCTTGTACACCAAAGACAAGTATGCTACCTGTTGTGCTATTAACAGTGCATTCAAAGCTTATAGTACAAACACTAACAGCCATTTGCTAAACAAAATAGTTATACTTGAAAACAGACAGCATGAGCAACAGTAAACTTTTCTTACCTTAAAACCCAACATTCCTTGAAAGTGCGCAGAAACTCAACATTCCTTGAAAGTGCGCAGAAACTCAACAGTCCTTGGAAATGCACAGAAATACAGCACTTTTTGAAAATGCAGTAAAACTCAACAGTCCTTGAAATGCAAACTTTAGAATCATACATTTACACGTATAATTTTCTCTATTAAAAGTCTTTACAATAAGCATACAGAAATGAAGGAAATCAAACCTGGCAGCTTGAAATGACACATTAACTGGCAGTAAAATTATTTCTCTTGTAAGTTTTCTGTGATATAAAAAAAATTACTAAAAACATTGAACTGTCAGATTTAGAATTTACAAATCACTTGGCTTACAGCCAACATATTAAACTCTACATTAAAACCAAACTGACATATAATGTTTCTCTACAGTGAGTGAATGTGAGAACCTGTAAAAAAATAAATAAATAAATAATAAACACGAAAAGATATGTTTATTTTATGTCTTTGTTTATCCTTTGGTGACTAGGTTAGTCTTATTAGGCTGGTAGCCTCTTTTCATGGGAGAGCAAGGTGGTATTTATACTTCTAGGACAAATTTGACTAGGTTATGGGTGAACTTGTCCTACTTTTTCAGTCGCATTGCTGGAGGGCCAGACACCAGAAGGAAGTAGTACACAGGAGAGAAGGAAGCAGAGTGCTTTCATTCATGGCATTGGTTCCAGTGAAGATCATAGCATTATTTACATGAAGGATGGCAAGGATTTACCTGCTGTGTCTGAAAAGGAAGCTGATATGGATATAAGTTGAGGGTGTAATAGAGTGCTGCACATTCATATTATAGAATTGCAACAAGGATACTTGGGAAAGGATGTTTTAAAAAATATGTTGGAAGTGACAGAACCTGCTGATGAAAATGCAGTTGCCCGATCAGACATCTGTATCTGGTGCATCTAGGAGCTGGGGACTGTTGGATGATGATGGTGTGCAGAGTAGGTTCTAGAGAATGGCATAGAGAGTGAAGCTTTTGCATTAAACCATGATCTAATTAAAGAAAATGGGACAAAAGGGACATTATGTAAAACTGTGAGTAGTTGGGTCTATGTTATATAAGCGAACGCACTAAATTGCGAACGCTATATAATCGACCCACTAACACCAAAAAAAGAAAATGTCGAACAAACAGATCAGCAATTTTTTCCCAGGAAAAAAAATCGCTGATCCATTAAAAAAAACAAACTCACGCAAAATAAACTAGGGGGCTTCGCCCACCCCACCCCCCTACTTAAATATACCAACTCCAAGATCGCACCACAGTGGAGGAAATGACAAAGTCCCGAAAATGGCCCAGTGATTTTTTTCCCTAGGAAAAAAATAGCTGTTTCGTGCTTTCGAGATTTTGCCATTTCAGGCAAGTAGGTTCGATTAAGCAGTGTTTGCAATTTAGTGCATTTGCTGACTTAATAGGGACCCGAGTAGTTATGCTGCAATTAAGTCAAAGGGGTAGAAAATAAAAATGAACAGGTTTTTCAGAAGCAGAGACCTATAATAAGAATGGAAACAAGAGATGGGGACTGTTTGGACAGATGTTTTGTGTTAGACAAAATTGTCAGTATGTTGAGGTTTACCCCTGAGGACATTAGAGTTTTCAATCGTATTGATAATGAATCTTTCCATGAAGTGACTTTTGAAACATTTAACAAAGCTGTAAAGTTTGTTATGCAGTTTGAAAAAAAAATATTTTGTTCATCATGGAATGATTATGTTAAGGGTTATGCCAGAATGTTTACAAGGAAATTAAAATGTTTTCTTTTTTATTTCTCCAAATCTTTTGGGTTTCTGATACTATGATGGGAATGGACCCCATTCCTAAGTCAAAGTACAAATAAATTTCATGAAATTAGTATTGTTTCAGTCTTTGATGTCAACCAAAAGTGCTTTTCGCAGCACCCGCAACGTGCCCAGTAATGACGCCTTCTGCAATTCGTATGGGGTTACATAGATTGGTAACATACCTAAATACAATTGTAGATTCTTTTTTATAAGACCCATTGCTCCTACTACTATTGGAACTGTCTGGGTATCTTTCTTCCACATTGTTCTTGTTTCTGCCTGCAGATCCTGATATTTTATGACTTTGTGTCTCTCTGTACGCAGGACACTGTAGTCACTGGTTACAGTGATTTCAATGATCAATGCTACTTTTGTCTTATTTTCTTGGACCACTATATCCGATTTTCTACCATCTATCTTTTGAACTGTTGGCAATTGGTGATACCATGTGATATAAACTTCATCATTTTCTATGATGCTTTGTGGCTCATGTTTCCAGTGTTTTTCAGCCACTTCAGTACCATAATGCTTGCACAATCCCCAGTGCAACAGTGTTGCTACATTATTATGTCTTTCAATATACAGTCCTTCTGCCATTAGTATGTCACAACCAGCAACAAGACGTGCAACTGTTTCCAATTTGGTTTTACAAAACCTACATTTGTCTGTTTCTCCCACATGTTCAATCGACTTTGTAAACTAGTGTGTACGTAGCCCACTATCTTGGGCTGCCAGTATTAACCTTTCATCTCCTGGTTTGAATTTGCCTCTCCTTAACCATTCCTGCTCAACAAGAGGTTCTTCCAGAAGTTTTCTGTACTTGCAACTATATTTATGTTTTTCCACAATTCTTGCCTTCTCATCTGGTCCTTTATCTTATATTCTTTCTTTTGATTTTGGCACATTCAGTTGCTGCCTGATTTTTATCTCCTTCTGAATTGATTTCCATTCCTACTTGACGCTGATATTCTTCTGCTTAATTAAGGAGAGAAGTCATCTTAGATTTATTCTCCTCATGTTTCAAAACTTTCACTACATTTGGGTCTTGTGAGGTCAGCAGATATGTGTGGAGCCCCACAACTGCAGATCTATACATCTAATCAATTCCAAGGAGGCCCATCCCTCCTTCAGAATGGGGAATATATACTCTTTGTATACACTGAGTTTTATAAATCATTTGGTGAGCATGAAGCATCCTTCTTGTTTTCCTATCTAATCTACCCAATTTGGGGCCAGTCAGTCACTCCAAAACTGTAAGTTAGGACAGGAAGAGCAAATTGGTTTATAGCTTGGATTTTGTTCCTAGATGTCAGTACTGTTTCCAAGATTAATTTAAGTCTTCTGAAGTATTCCTTACAAAGTTTTATTCACATTTGTTCAAGTCTTATTGTTGATCCTTCATCAAATCCCAAATATGTATACACTCCTTCTTGCCCAAGTTCTTTTATATCACATTCTTGTCCCAAATTGATGTTTTCCTGGTGTTGCAGTTTTCCTGCTTTAAAGGTTGCCAAATGACATTCTTATATCATCTGAAAAAGTTTTGACAACTTGCAGTTGTGCTTTCCGTTCCTCATCTGTTGAACTATACAGTTTCAAATCATTGACAAAGAGAAGATGAGAAGTCTTTACACTTTGTTGTTTTCTAGGAGTCAAATTATAGCCATGGCCTGAACTGTTAAGTCGACATCTTAATGGATTAAGGGCAAGGCAGAATAGCAGCAGTGAAAGAGAGTCACCCTGGAATATTCCCCTCTGAATTTTTATCCCTGGAATAATAATTTGTCCTTTATCATGGCTTAATTGCAAAGTGGTCTGCCACTGATTCATGATCACTGTTATGTAGTTGATCAGCGTAAGATGTATCTTATACAGTTTTAAGCACTCTTTTATCCATGAATGTGAGATAATATCAAATGCTTTTCTGTAGTCAATCCATGCCATACTTAGATTCTTATCCTTTTTACAGTTCTCCACTATGCATTTATTTAACAACAAATTATCCTTTGTTTCATATGACTTTCTTTTATTGTCCTTTTTTGTACTGACATAATTGAGTTTTCTTCTAAATGACTATAAACTCTGTCGGCATCAATTCCCATGTATAGTTTATACATCATCAGAAGGCAAGTTATTGGTCTATAATTTTTAGGGAAGGTTGCAGGTTCACTCTTAAGCAGGAGCATTGTTTTTCCTGTTGTTAACCTGGTTGGTGTCTGTTTGGGGTGCACATATAAATAGTTCTTACTCATGGCTAAATCTTTGTGCAAAGATGTTAATACTTTCAGCCAAAAGTTAGGTACTGCATCTGTGCCTGGGGTTTTCCAATTAGATGCTTTTCTTAACTCTGTTTCGAGCTCTCTGGTTGTTACTTCATCCCATTTCATATCCTGTACATTTAAACCTCTTATTCTTTCAACTTCTTCTATCCGTTTAGCATCTTTGTTATGTTTCGCAGGATCTTCATAGATACTTCTCCAAAATGTATCTATTTCTTTTTTGGGGGGGCAGTCTTTCAATTCCTTTTACCTTATTTCTCAATTCTCTATAAAACTTTTTTGGGTCATCAATAAATTGCTTATTTTGTACTTTTCCTTTATATTTATCTTTGTATCTTCTAAGTTTTTCCGCCTGTGCTGAAATTTTTAGTTGATTTGTGATAGTACATGATAGATCCTGGTCTTTTCCAATACTGCGCATTGCTTTCATCACATCTATCTTTCTTAATATTTTTGTTGATCTGTTCCCTCTTCTATGGTCTTCTAACAGTGACACTTCTTGTCTTAACTGCTTTATAGTTTTCTCTGTTCGATGCTTCCAAGATTGTATTCAATTTCTCCCCTTCCTTTCCCTTACTACCCTGTGTTATTGTGGTAGAATTTTATCAGTTATTAATTTAGCTGCACAGTAATATATCCTGTTTAGTTTTGTTATATCGCATGGATCTCTATGATCAGTCCTAATTACTCTGTTCATTTGTTTTATCAGACTTCTGACTTTTGGGTTTTATTAACCTTCTGCAGGCTATTTTTTCATTGATCTTTATATACAGTATCTGTCTATGTCTATTAAATCAAGCAACTCTTTTCTTGGCTCATTTTCTTCCAACCTGAGAGCACATCCCTTGTTTTCCAATTCCTGTGGGCATTCTATAGAAGATTCTATAGCATCTTCCTGTGGCACATTCTCTTCAATTTCATCCTGTGCCATCCGTTGCTCTATCATATGGAAACTCACTGGCCTATCACTCCTTAACATTGACTGCATCAGATTTTCCAGTTTCCTGTTCCTTCCCTTGCTGTCTAGCTTCAAGTGAACATTTATACTGGTTTCCTGTGGAAGGCTTCAAATTATCTTCATATGGCACCTGACCAATTGCTTCCTGTTCCACTGGTTTCCCCTTAATTTGGATATCCATTACTCTATCCTGTTTTGGTGCTTTATGAATTTGATTTTCTACACTAAATCCTTCACTTTGCAGATACTCCATAACCTCAGTTTGTATTTCTTTAACTTCTCCATTACTGATCTCCTTTTCTACTTTTCCTCTTTGTCTTCTTATTTTTTGTATTGTAAAATTTGCCATGTCTGGATTCCTTTGCCTGCATTTCTCTTCAAATATCTTTGGTGCTGCTCATTTTGTATTGGTTAGTTTGCTTTCTCCTTTGCATAAATATTACACCATATTAAATCTCTTTTTCTTCCCCATGTCCATATTTCTTCTTCAGATGTTTCCTGATCTTCCTGTTTTTCCCTATTTTGGGGACTCACCCCATCCTGCTGTGATATAACCTGTGTCAGACCTTCTACACCAAATCCTTCACTTCACAGGTACTCCATAACTTCAACTTCTATTTTTTAACTTCTACTTTACTAATCTTCTTTTCTACATTCAATCTTTGTAATATTATTTTTTTATTGTGAAATTTTCCATAAATGGATTGAGGTTTCTTGATCTGTATACTGTTTTTCACAAATCTGTTGGATTAATGAACACACATTTTCATTTGAAGCTTCTGGCAGTTTTTCTTGTGGAAGTATTTTACTTTCCCCTAATTTCTCTCTTAATCATTTTGTATATCTTATGTCTGGAAATTCTGGGCCTTTTGCATAATAGTAAATACATAATTTATTTCTTATCCTCAATAGTCCACATTATCGTCTTTATGGCTCTTCCTTTACCTTTCAGTTTTTGTGATTTTTGTGGACTGCTACTTCCTTCTACAATGGGGGGGGGGTCATCCTCCCCCTGAGCCTGGCCTGACTCCATTGTAGTAACGTTTCCATATTTTGAGGATTCTACACTGTTATCTTTTCCAGTCCTGGCACCAGTGTGCCTACCAGGACTGTGCACTTTTTTATCCTGGGTCTTGTGCACCCAGCTATCTTTTTTAGTTTGTGACCTACTTCTGTCCATGATATATGTTATATAAATACAGTCTATATATCAGTGTCACCTTCGTGAGATTTTGTGAAAACAGGGTCCACCTCATGAAGGTACTCACCAAGACTTGAGGATGAATTCAATTTCAGCACTATTACTCTCCTTTGCTTGCTGACTTTCATCTCTTCATTCTGACCACATTCAATTTCAGCAATACTACTCTCCTTTGCTTGATGACTTTTCATCTCTCCATTCAGACCCAATGGCAATATAGGACTGCAGATGTTGAAGAAAATAAAACAAGATTGTTTTTGAAGAAAAATATAAAGCTGCATATGGTGTTTAAAAAGTGTTGATGTTTTATATGAAAATATTCAAAAATGACCCTGTTTTCAATGTGGGGAGATGGGCCATGCCGGTAATGCTTGTGAAGTTTATTGCAGGAATTGTGGGGGTAAAGACCATTTTTGATTGTAATATGATAGTGGGAGAATAGAAAGAAGATGAAGCACAAAGACAAAATAAGAATATTTCTGAAAGTGAGAAAGAAGGGAGTGTGATAATCTTGAATGAGAAAAGAGAAAATGTAGTTGATAAAAAAGCTGTGGAAGAAAGGGGCAAAGATAGTGTTAATGTGGAAAATAGATTAAAAATTTTAAGGGATGATGAACAAGAAAAAGGGAACTATAGGAAATAAGCTTTAGAAAAGTCAAATAAAATTGTTAAAATAATGCTGCAAAAAGAAAGGGATAATGCTAAAACTGTATTTCTGGATGTGAATATTTTAAGCCATTTCTTGAATAGCTGTGAAGGTAAAGAAAAATGGGATGAAATTAAGAGTTGTTATTCAGTTAGACCCTGAATGATGTGTTATATGGAATTAAGGGGTGGAAGAAAGGTATGGAGAGTGGTTGTGCTGTATGCTTCTACCAGGATTAGAGAAATTTTATTTTTGGTGAAACTGTAAAGTTTATGATGCCTACTTTGGATATCATTATTATTATAATTGTAACTTAAAGAAAAAGCTGGGTAAAATAAATAATAATGTACAGGAATGTTTAAGAATAATGAAATGGAGTTTATTAAGTCTGGGAAAATAAACACAATATAAAAGGTAGTATTAAATACGATTTTTTCTCTGAAAGTTTGTATGAAGTAAGTGTGACACTTTTGATTTGCCATTTACTGCTCATTGTGCAATCTTTTCTGAATTTTCTAATTTAGAATGATATGTAAAAGAGGGGAATGGCAACAAAAGGTTGTTTAATGAGGTAAGTAAGGAGATCTTGATCAAGGAAGGTATCTGTTTGAGATGTTGGGACTCGCTAGAACAAGTCATGAAATACAGAGACTGAATGGCTGAAAGATCGGACTTACATGTGCTAAGTCTAGGATGCCATTTCTTGGAATATAACCTTTTATCTGGGGTATGGTGATCTTTGAGTTGCTATATATAAGTTGCGTGGGGGCATGCCTCCCACAGGGAGATGCAGGGGGGCTTTCCCCCTTCAAAAGAACTTTTATGGAGAGGAATGATCTTCGAGATTTGATTTTCTCCTTTGTTTTCAGTCTTTTCCTTTTTTTTTTTGGCATGTCAGCACTCGGCATTTTGAGTGTTGACATTTCAAAAGGAACCCTTTAAGGAAGTAATGGATAAATTGTTGGAAGAGCATATCACAATGTTTCCACCTTATGACAATATAACTGGTGTAGGTGGTATATAAAGAACAATATAAGAAAGAATATATAAAGATAGAAATGTCGGGCGAATAAAAAGAAAAAAATATAAACATTTAGTTGATGAGTGTAATGACTGTGTTTACCGAGACAGGTGTAAGAAAAAGAAAGGGAAAATGAGACATATCAAGAAAACTTAAAAATGTTAGTACTGTGATTTATAAACAAAAGTATACGTTGCAAAGAAAAAGTGAGGAGGTTTCACCTTTTTAGGAAAAAAAGTTAAGCATGATGAAAGTAAACAGGATTCAGTTAAAATGAATATGGAGTGGAATTATAAGTGTGGTAGAGAGCTTTGTACAGTATTTATAAAGTAAAAGGGGACTGAAAGGAAAGAGTTTGTGAAATGTTAAGAGGGTGGAACAAATGGATAAAAAAGAGTTGTGTAAAGATATTACTTTACTGGAGTATAATGATGCTTAAAAGATGGGTGCTGCTAGGTCAGATGGGACAGGATATGAATATTATAAGGAGACGTATGGACAAAAAAGGTGCATATTGTTAGAATCATGAATGATTGGTTGGAGAATGGAGTTAGAGTCAAAATAATTTGTGAGGTAATAATGAAGTTTATTTACAACAAGGAGGACAGGGAGAAGATTGTTAACATGACGTAATACAGATTATAAAAATATTTATGAGAATAAATCTAAGGAGGATGGGAAAAATAGCTAATAATATTGGACAGGGAATTCTTGGGGTAGAATATAGACATGTTAAATATTTATTATTAATTGTAGTTAATGATATTAATGAAGGGGGAGACAGGAGAATTACTAAATGTGTGCGGTAGAAAAAGCATATAATATTATAAATCATGATAAAATGTTCAACATATTGGAGACATATGAGATAGGGAAAAAGTAACTGATGTGATTAAATATCTATAAAATATTTTTGTTTGTGAAAGTAAAAGGAAATGGATGGTTCAGTTAGGAAATCAATGTAGAGAGAGGTGTTAAGCAGGGATGTCCTCTGAGTGGTATTTTGTTCACCATTGTGATGAATGCTATCTTAGTTGTTTCAAGAAAAGTTAAGGAAGATATATTGAAAATGTATAAATAGAAATTCTTATTTTATGTCTTATGCAGATGTTTTAATAATAATAATTCCAAAAGGGAAAGGGTAAATAAGGGAATGCATTACTGAAATTGACAGTTTTGGAAGAAATTTGTATTAAATATGAGTAAGAAGAAGTACAAGGGTTGGTTTTGGTGAAACTGTTAAGAAAAGTGGAATATATTTTTCTAAAGTAAGATTTAAGTTGCTAGGCATAGAATTTGGAAGACGTGGCATAATAAAGAAGTAATGAGAAAATTTGTTATTAGAAATTAGGAATGTTATGAACATACGGAAAACTTTTTCTTTATCATTTAACAAAAATATTTATTTGATGCATTCTTATTGTTTGGGACATTGGATTATGTAGTTTATTTATTCATTTATTTATTCATTTGTTTACTGGGAAAGTCTGACTAGGCAGTATCCATTTTCAGTGGATGTCCTTGGAGAAAAGCTCCACAGAGAAAAATGCATGCAATAATAGTTTATTGACAAAATTGTAAAAATTATAGAAATTATATCATGAACATAAGATATTTACAAATCACATCAGGTAAAGCTTCACATAGAACAATATACTCAAAAGAGATAACTGATGTGGTAATACAAGTCATAGGCAGTTTGTTGACAGTAAAAATATATTTTTTTAGTAATAGGAACAACACTGACTGTCATTTATCTATGTATCGTACCTCTCAACTGTACAGAATTTCGCAGAATGTGCAGATTTTTGCCTCATATTTTTGGTCTGTTTATCATAAATTGTGGTTTTCTGGCAAATTAATGGCAAATCATTAAATAATGAAGTTAGAAAGAAATGATAGACACTTGGGTTTCAGACTTCCTACCCTTTAGAAAATTCATGTTAATGCAAAACCTGTAGTTCTATCAACTTTCTAAGCTTGTAAGAGCGATATTTAAAAATTGTCCCTATTTTGGGGCCTTTGTCCCAGTTTTATTTATGGCTTTGTCCATATTTCTTACTCTAAGAAGTTGAGAGGTATGCTATGCATAGATGGTAGATGAGTAGTACATGAAAAAGACAGTGTTGATCAAGGTTGGAACAGCTTAGGGAGAGAAGTACATTATATTTTAGGACAGAGGGTGTTCAGGTGGCTAGGAAGAGGTAGATTAATTACAGATGGAAATATGATTGTGTAGTGGGAGATAGCTAATCTATAAAAGCTTTAGTAGCTGTTACTTTAAAGGAGAAGGAAAAGGGTTTGGGGGGTTATTTTGTTCATTGTAGAGTTATTTTTGCATTACTTTGATGTTCTAGACTCAATCCAATTAAGACCAGGTTTTGTATTGTAAATACAAAGATAGTATAAAGCAAAAAAGAGAAGCTCACTGGCAATTAACTGCATGGGAATAATGTAGGAAATAGTCAACTGTCTCCAAAACTCCCAGCAGAAATGCAGCAGAGCTGTAGAAACAGTCTACATGCTTTCCTTTCAGTATATCATAAAATGCCAATAGCAAATAATACCTGAGGCAGGACAAAATTAGCAGCAGTCCAAGTTGTAAATATCACAGACCAGTAATCAAAGAATAAAATTGTATATCGTTATACATAAGCATATGTCATATCCCCTTACAAGGTGATCAGAACTTCAGATGGATGAAATGCTGGAACCTCAGATAGATGAAATGCTGTTTAGAGGAAACTCTACTCACTGTCAAATAACATCAAAAGAGTAGGCATTGTGGCTGACTCTTTGAGTAACTGTATGCCAAATTTCACCATCTGAGCACATTAAGTAACTCTAGATAACTATCAGAGGTCATTATCTGTTGCTGACTGGTCACTGATCCTGCATTTAAGCACTCTTGAGAATGTTCTGTTGCCCTCTAATTTGGCATTCTTTGGCAATACTGATACACTTGCTCCAACAAATACTCCCGGGGTCCTACAGACAAAAGCATTAATAAAGAAATATGACAGTACTTTGAAGCAACATTAAACCCTAATCCAATGGACCCTGACAAACAGTGCAGAGTATTATAAGTTCATAGGTTGGTACTAGGCTATCGGCCCTAGGGCCTGTACAAGTCTAGCCATAACAATTCCCTGGATATTTCTTCCCACAATATTTACTTCCCTGGACCCCTGTCAAGCAGGGTGAATGACATGATCCCCGAGGTGAATTTCCTATCTCCCATCCAGTCATCAAGGTTCCTTTTGAAGAGGGCCAAGGAGGCACTCTGCTTAACAAGTATGGGCAGTCTATTCCAGAGTATGGGGAGTCTCTGGGTCAGGAACCTATCCCCCCAGCATGTTTTGTTCATTGTGATAACAAGGTTTAGATCCCTGGAGCATGTGGCTCTGAGGGATAGGGATTCTTTAAGTGGAGTATGTCCAACAGCTCAGGCTTTGACATGGCCTTTTATGTTAAGCAGAGATAGCCTCTGAGTAGACAATATGCCACAGAGTATAGCTGGAGTTTTTTTAGATGGTCAGCATATGGCATCTGCTTTAGGCATGTGATTCTTTTAGTGAGGTATTTCTGTGGCCTTTCCAGCTGTTGCAGATGTCTTGTGAGGTACATAGTAAATGGGGCATTATACTCTATAATGGGCCTAATGATGGATGAGTACAGTGGGACAATGATCTCCTTTTTTCTGGATGAAAATCCCTTAGTGATGAGGTGTGCCACATAGAAGGATTTCCTGACTGTTGTGGCAATGTGGTTATCGAAGGTGAGACCACTGTCCACCTGTGTCCCTAAGTCTCTCATCACACTTTCGGTATTTAGTGTACTGCCACCTATGTGGTAATTCATAGGTACATGTTTTTTCCCAAAGGGGATAACTATACATTTCTTGGCATTAAGCTTGAGCCCATGGGTCTGTCACTAAGAATCTGTTTCTGTAAGGCCCTTTTGTTTAATATCCACATCATTTGGGGATTCAATAATGGCTCCCAGTGTGCAGTCATCGGCGAACTTTGTTAGCCAGAGTCCGTTAGTGCTGGCCTGTACTTCAGAGAAATATATGTCAAACAAGAGCAGTCCCAGGACTGAACCCTGAGGTACTCCACTTGTCACTTGTCTGGAGCTGGATTTGGAGTCGGCTACTTTTACAGTCTGGGTTCTGTCAGTAAGCCAGTTGGTACCCTTTTACAGATTGTAAGCAGATGATTAGGAATTTCAAAAGGCACTTCTTTCAAAATTTGTAAATAAGTGAAACTTCATCTAAGCAGTGGTGGAACAAGATTGGCAAAATTAACCTGAATAGTATCAAAAATAAAAAAAATCTCTTCCCAAACAGTTTCCTTCAAGAGATTGCAGAAACCTTAATCAGTACTTTCCACATATTCCTCTCTATAATGTTGGTCACCATCAGAAGTGTATCTGGCTCAACTATTGCCCTGTGCTGACACCACACCCCAGTGCCCTACTCCCCCAACTATTCAAAGAGCAGCAAAAAGGAAGAAAGAAAAAAGCACTTCACTTTAATAAGTTGCAATGTAGTGATCCGTTTATTACAGTTAGATGCATGGCCCCAGCCCTTCCATTGCAGTGCAAACAAGCAAAAGTACTTTACTGTAATGATGAAAAAAACTTTACTGTAATCAGCTGATCTCTACAGTCAGCTCCATGCACCCAGCTCTTCCTAAAAAAATGTCCATTCTTTCTCCTAGCACTAATGTAGCAAACAGTTACTATAGTTTATACTCCACCTTCACAGAGTGCTACAGTGCTCAGATTTTAGTTTAAAAGAAGAGATTTTCTTTTTTACTTTTAAACTGTAGCAAACTGCTTGCTACACTGTAGCAAGCAGCTGCTACAGTTTAGACTACACACAGAGTGTTACAGTGCTCAGGTATCACCAGCAGAAGTGTAGCTAGGGCAGTGTAAAAGTGGTAACTGCCGTGGCTACAAAATGTTGTGGGGAAGAATCAGCCAATCTAGTTGTCTCTTTAATGAAATACCAGCTTTTAAAAGCTGGTATTACATTTGCAGTCAAACCTGAGCACTGTAGCACTCAAAATGTGTGGAAGGAGGGTTAGTGGCAGGGTACAAAAATGTAATCTAAATGGCTGGGGCAGAGGTCAAGGGAGTTTGTGCCAGTAGAAGAAATGGCTTTTTTTTTGCTCTTTAATGGAGGAGCTGGGGATGGGGTAAATCTAATTGTAATAAGCCAATTGCCGTTTTCTACATCGTAGTTTGTATCTTATTACAGTAAAGTGCTTTTCTTTTCTTTTTGTTTTTTTAATTGTTCTTCAGTAGAAAAGCGAGGGGACATAGATTTAACTGCAATAAGCTCATGGCTGCAATGTATTGATTGACTTATTACAGTAAAGTGTTTTTTTAATACTGTAAAGTGTTTTTTTTTCCTCTTCAGTGGAAGAGCTGGGGAAGGGGCATGAATCTAACTGTAATAAGCCATTCACTTCCAATCACTACAATGTAGTGACTCGCTAATTACAGTGAAGTCCTCTTGTTTTTTTGTTTTTTTTTGTTTTTCTTTTCTGTGCTTCACATGAAGTGCTGAAGAGGTAGGGCACTGGTTCATGGCACCAGCATGGGGTGCTGGTTGAGCCAGCTATGCTTCTATTGACCGGAAATTCAATACTGACTTTGAAAAATTGGTATTGTAAAAAAGAGAGATCCAGATCAGCTGATATTGCCTGCTTCCCAAACCCCCCCCCCAAAAAAAATCACTTTGACTTGGGACAGTTGTCCCTCTCTCTCCAGCCCAGCTACACTACTCCAGTATAGGTATTTTCTAGCTAACAACTGTATTGCACTGTAACCCCTTGCTAAAAGTAGTGCATATTTACCTATTTGAACATATCACAGCAAACAAACTGCTGACACTTATAATGTATACAGGTCAAGTAATGAGGTTAAGGGCACTGTAGTGGTAGTCTCAGACTACTTACATGGTGAAAGGCAAGGTAGCAAATGTCAATTAAGATAGAAATAGATAGAGAGAGAGAGATGATAGGCTGGTAAATTGATGTCGTTTTTTTTTTTTTTTTTGCATTTTATTTTCTGTTAAACAGAGTAGAAAATTGATCCAAGTGGTCCATTTTCATTTTTCAAGTTAAGTCTGGGGTTACAAACCACCAGCACTGACAATGACCATAGTAATTACAAGCTATATATAACACAACCTATGAATGACAAAAGTAATTTTCAGCATGTAAATGACAGCAGAAAGTGGACTTTATTATATTGTGGCAGTTCACGTTTAATTAAATACAAGAGTAGTAGACTTTTACAAAGATTCAAAAAAGACAGATCTGTGAATATATTGTCATCATGTATAGCAGATATACACAGGTATGTGTCATTGACTCCTAAAACCAGTGCATGTAGAAATAAATCAACAACTTTTAGCTCAGCCAAACCATAAGCTAGTTTCACCCAAGGTAATGCACACACATTTGTCTTGGATGCAACTGACCTACAGTTTTGCTGAGGTAAAAGCTGAAATATTTGTTCTACACTTACATGTATTTGATTTAGGAGTCAGTAGGCACCTGTAGAATAATGTTGGAGTAAGATGACACACTGACAAACTGCTTGAAGTTACAATGAGTAAAAGTGGAGAAATAAACATGACTTCTTGTTTTAAAATTTATATAAAAAGGCAAACAAAACGAAACAGAAACTCTTTTGAAATGATCTTCTCCTGAAAACTACTATTTTTGTCTTATTTTATCTCTGTATAGCTACAAAGAAAGCGTCATATTGGGAACGACATTGTAGCCGTGGTCTTTCAAGAAGAGAACACACCATTTGTGCCAGACATGATTGCCTCTAATTTCCTTCATGCCTATGTTGTGGTGCAGCCTGAACAGACCAGCATGGGAGAGACAGTATACAAGGTAAGCTGGCAATCATGCAAGAATGAACAGCAGTCATTTATTTAGTCTGTCTGATACAGTCAGTATCACTCAGTATGTGCCACAACCTGTCAGATCACTGATGGACTCTTCACAGCAGCTTTTATTCCAAACCACATAACCAGTACTTTAACTCTAAAACAACTTATGAAATTGATTAGTACTTTAAAGCTATAACCACCTTTGAAAGCTTGAAAGACAAAACAGTTCTGAGTTACTTAACTTGTCTAACAACACAGTAGTCAGTGCCCAGGGAGGTATAAATCAGTCACTGCAATCTGTATTGAAAGACTTTGACCTTTGCCCACTAGTCTGGCATTCAACCAATGATTAATCGGTAGGTTTGATTCTGGCCAATGTACATAACTATGCAGTTAATTCTTTAGTATTCATATTATAGAATGTAATAAAGTATTGTCCTTTCTCTATATTTTATCTACTCCCATATGTGCTAGAATCTACTGCTGTCATGCAAATTGATGGACATCTTTATAAGCACAGATTACTTTGAGATGAATGTAGGCATAGAAAATGCTGTCCCCGAATCCATGAAGTTAGTTAAGCAGTCAGAAACTTTTGCAATAGCTACATTAAATATAAAGGAAAAACACTTATTAGTACTGTGCTATTAATGTAGCTGGGTTGCTGTTATTATTATTATTATTATTACTATTATTATTATTATTATTATTATATTATTATTATTGATAAATAGTATGTGTCTTGAAATTGTAGACAACAGAACAATCCAGGAAAGAAGAAAATATACTTTTTTATTTGTTATATAGCATTGAGCAGTGTGACTTTAAGACAAACTAATTTGTTTCATGCTTGAAAACTGCAAAAGACATTTATCATTAGACATTTGTCTTTGGATTATTGTTAAAATATTTATACTTTATCACTTTGAAACATTTTCTGAAACGTGGAGAAGTCCTATTTTTTCATAATGTTTCATGCAACATGGCAATAAAAGGCATCTTCTTCTGATACATAACATATATGGGCCTTTTTTGTTACATTTCTGATGACCAGTGGTTTTAAATGAGTTAGCAGATCAATTAATACTATATATGGAAACATGATAGTAGGAATTAAAGATGCTGTGCACTGAGCACCAAAATACTTCTGCAGTTTCACAGTTCAATGCAAATCAGAAGCATAATTCAAAGATAAGACTGGTTAGGAAAATAGTTATGAAACATTTCTGAATTGCAAGTGATATATGTAAAAAGCAAACATACTCAACCCAATTCATGATGCACTACAATTTGTTGCATGCCTACCACCAACCTTAATTATTTTGTCCTTCTGGAAATGGGAGGTACATCTTGATGCTGGTTATTGGCAGGGCATTTTTATTCCCTAGACTTGCTTGCCTTATAATTTCTGTGATCCAGTTTACCATTAATGACAGCATGCTACCCACACACATTACTAGAACAAGGTAGATGCACATGTTCACACAGAAGGCAGTATAGGTGCATTGTGTCAATAGCTAAATAACATAGAACTCCCCAACAAACACACTTAGATTTATGTATTCATACATGAAGACATGTTAGTTTGACCATGAATCATCAAAGAACGATAAATGGTATGTCTTCAGTTATCTGTTAGGTAAGTACAGAGAATTATGGCTATGACCTGTTTATTATCTTTGTAGTATAGTCCTGTATTTTATTCTTTCAGTCTCTGTTTGCCCATTGTGAGAATCTGAGCAAGTTAATTAACCAGATCATGGCTTCCTCTAAAAATAGGTATCAACCCTGCTGGGCAACCTGCTTAACAATGTGTATCTAAAAGAATGAGCGCTAATATGAGTGAGCACTTTTTGAACCTGTTAAGAACAGTGAATGCTCATAAGAGGGAATGTTCTTTTCTGTAGAGTTGTTGATGGCAGCCTTTTGTATGACATTGTGGTGCATGAAGGTCAGGTAATTTGAACTTTAATGGTATAAGTAACTGAACAGGATACACCACGAGAGCACGTTCTTCAAAATACATTTCCTTTATTCCAGACAGTAGCATACACAAGAATGAGCGCTTTCGCGTGCTTCTTGCACGCTTCTTCAGACATCTTATACCATTTTGGCGTTGTTGTTTGCTGCAGGATACTTCAGGAGGTATAGCGGCAATTTGTTTCTGTTTTTGTTGTAATTTGAACTTTAGTATTGTTGTGCAATCTTGAGTTGGTAAATATAATTAACAGGGGTGTGGAGGGTGCCGATGGGTTCCCTTACAAAAAATGACTTTTACTTTTCATAGATTTTAATTATTTTATATTCAAACTAAAATGATCACACTTTTTGTGCTTCTTTTATGAGCAGTCAGTGTTTGATGAGGAAACGCTCATATTTGGCATATATATAGCCAAAAACAAGGGAGATGTTAACTAAAGTATCACTACAGTGCAGAATCAAGTCGAGAAAACCCAAAACAATGGTGACCACCACAGCAAAAATCAAGATTATGTAATAAAATCCTTTATTAAAAGTCCTTCAATAAAAACATGGAGCAGATAAGCACTTTTGGACTTGAACCAAGTCCTTCTTCAGATCTGCCATCTTTTATGCTTGCATCGCATATATATTTTTCTTAGCGAGGCCAATAGGGTGCCTACAAATAGACACACCCATACCTTCACAAATTAAATCATTTTAACTGACACTTCATATATATATATATATATATATATATATATATATATATATATATATATATGGGTATACTGATAATAAATGAATGACAAAATTATCAACATTCACAAGGTTGATCACAAAAGGTCAACTTTGCAAACATCAAGATGCCACTGTGCATGTACTGACATACCTTTCAACTTCTTAGCACAAGAAATCTGGACAAAAGCCCAAAAATAGGGACACTTTTTAAGTCCTGTATATGTAAGCTTAGAAAGTTGCTATATTAAAAAGTTTTGTGTTGCCATGCATTTTCTGAAGGATATGAAGCCTTAAACTCAAATGTCTGTCATTACTTAGTGACACCAATCCTCAATGATTTGCTTGAAAACCACAAATCTTATGTGGAACAAACCAAAAATGTGAGACAAAAGTCTGGCATTCTGAAAAAATATGGACAATTGAGAGGTATGTGCACCAAGCTAAACTCTTGGCACATACAAAACAAAATTTTTAAAATAGCCTAAAGCATCATTTTTTTTTTTTTTTGCAGGGGAGCACCCCCCTCCCCCCACACAAATTATATATATTAATTCTGAAACTGTGCAATGACAAGGCAAGGGCATACTTTCCACTCATGAGAATTTTGCGATATTGTTAACCATCGGTGTGGTCGACTAAATTCTCTCAACTTAACAGATGTCGACCAAAAGGGCATTTGACAATCTAGCCCACTTCACTGAAAGCACATTTGACTGAAAGCACATTTGGTCGAATTCCATTTGGTCGAAAATGGAATAAAGCCCCTACCACACTGCAGTGTGACCCTGGAGTGAGAATATAAAGTAAGGGGGGCTCACCCCCCCACATTGGGGGGTGTAGCCCCCCACATTTTGCAACTAGTTTTTACTGACATTATATGTTTCAATGTATTTTTAATGTACACACAAGTATATAATAGTGAATACACTGCAATTATATGGGGCGCTATGCCCCCCACACCCACCCTAACAGTATATTCTCACTCCAGGATCACACTGCAGTGGGGCAGGAGCTATATTCCATTTTTGACCAAATGGAATTCGACCAAATGGGTTTTCAGTGAAATGCATTTTCGGTGAAGTGGGCTACCTGAAATCATTTTCGACCAAATGTAATTCGACCAAAAGCAGTAGACCCATATATATATATATATATATATATATATGTGTGTGTGTGTGTGTGTGTGTGTGTGTGTGTGTGTGTGTGTGTGTGAGTGTGTGTGTGTGTGTGTGTGTGTATATGTGCACACACATATATACAATACATATATATATATATATATATATATATATATATTATATATATAGGTTCATAGGTAGGTACTAGGCTATTGGCCCTAGGGCCTATACAAGCCTAGCCAAAAAGGTGCCCTGGCTTTTGCCACCCAAGAAAATTATTTTCCTGTGCCACTGTCAAGCAGAACCACAGAAATGATCCCTGGGGTGAATTTCCTATTACCCATCCAATCATCAAGATTTTTCTTGAAGAGTGCTAATGAGGAGCTCTGTTTGACATAGATAGGTAGTCTGTTCCAGAGTATGGGAAGTCTCTCAGACAGGAATCTATCCCTTCAGCATGTTCTGTTTATTGTGGTGACAAGGTTTAGGTCCCTAGAGCGAGTAGCTTGGAGGGACTGGGATTTCTTTAAGTGGAACATGTCCAACAGCTCTGGGTTTGACATAGTTTTGTATGTTAGGCAGAGATTGCCTCTGAGTAGGCGATATGCGACGGAGTAAAGCTGGAGTTTTTTGAGACGATCTGCGTAGGGCATCTGTTTGAGGCCAGTAATCCTCTTTGTGAGGTATTTTTGTGGCCTTTCCAGTTGTTGTAGATGTCTTGTGAGGTACATACCAAAAGGGGCATTGTACTTTATAATGGGTCTAATGAGTGATGAGTAGAGGGGAACAATGACCTTTTTTTCTGGATGAGAAACCTTTTGTGATGAGGTGTGCCTCGTAGAAGGATTTCCTGACCACTGTGGCAATGTGATTATCAAAGGAGAGACTACTGTCCACCTGTGTCCCAAGGTCTCTTATCACACTTTCAGCATTAAGTAGACTACCGCCTATGTGGTAGTTCATGGGTACAGAGTTTTTACCAAAGGGGATGACAATGCACTTTTTGGCATTGAGCTTGAGACCATGGCTTTGACACCAGGCATCTGTCTCAGTGAGGCCCTGTTGTAGGATGTCTACATCATTAGGAGTTTCGATTATGGCTCCTAGTTTGTATTCATCTGTGAATTTAGTTAGCCAAAGACCTTCTGTGTTAGCCTGTACTTCAGAGAAGTTGATACCAAACAGGAGAGGTACTCCACTTGTCACTGGTCTAAAGTCTGATTTGGAGTCTGCTACTTTCACAGTGTGGGCTCTGTCAGTAAGCCAGTTGGCAACCCATCTTGTGACATAGGGATTTATACCTAGTTTAGTGAGTTTATCTATAATTCCAGAGTGGGGGATGGTGTTGAATGCCTTGGCGAGATCTAGATAGGCTGTGTGAACCACCTTACCCTCATCTATGGCCTTGGTGACTACTTCAAGAAGTCTATCAGATTTTAGGAGACATGATCTGCCTTTTACAAACCCAAATGTGTGGGGTCCAGAGTTTGGAGATCTCCAATGTCTTTGTTTATGAGTTCCATGATGATACGTTCCATGGCCTTGCAGACCAGTCTCGTCAGGCTAATGGGGCGGTAGTTCCCGGGGTCTGTTGTGCCCCCCCCCCTTTGTGGAGTGGGATAACTGTCACGGTGCGCCATTCAATGGGCACAAAGCCTGAGGTGAGGCTATAATTGAACATGGTACTTAGGTGGGGTGCCAGTTCATTCTGTAGTTCATGTAGAAGGCAGCCTGGGATGTTGTCAGGTCCCATGGATGCTGTGTTCTTGGCTTTGGATATATATATATATATATATATATATATATATATATATATATATATATATATATATATATATATATATATATATATATATACATACACATATACATAAATGTATAGATATTCCTATATGGTTGCACGTCAAAAGAGCAAATGCTTTTATAAGTATGAACATATTCTTTTGTGTCTTCCTTTCCTCTTCTGAGCATTTGATATTTGATGAGAAATATATAGGTATATAAAACTGAGTACTACAGAATACATAAAAAACACCTTAAGATGCTGTAAACACGTAACACTGTCAACAACTACGTTTTGAAGGAAAAATGTATGACAGAACACATGAGCGATGTAACTGTGTGTGCAATCCCCAGATAGACCTACAAAGCCCAAGTGTCATAACACACAGAATATCTTCAAGCATCATTACAGTATGTAAATCCATGGACACAATGAACTCTGTCATGTTAGAAGGCACTCTTCTGTATGTGCACATAAGCAAGCAATAGGCAGAGAAAGCTCCTTCACTCTGAATTACAGTTGTTGTATAACACCACTAGAGTACAACAGTAAAACACAATTAATACTATAGATCAAGCTTTTCTGAATACCCCCCCCCCTTTATTTAAGAAACTGATATTAATCCTAACATGGTAAGCAGTCATATAAGATATATTAGACACACAGTAAGTTTGTATGTATATGATCAATCTGTGTCATGGTACAATGTGTTTGTTATTTAACAGACAAGCATTTATCAAAGTATATAACTTATGAAAAGAACTGAGAATAAATTAAGAAAGATGCCTGTATTTACATGATGATGTACAAAGATTAAATGGTGAATGGCAGTTCAAGTAATAACTGATAAAATGCGATTCAATATACAATTAATGCACAATAAACAGCATTTACATGAGCTTACTACCTCAGACCAGTGATTCTGAATATTAGTACAGTTACAGTACCAGGCAGCTGGAAAGGCAAAAAGAATAACTTGGACATTATTAATGCCAATACGTACTGCAAATATTATCAGTAAAAGAAATGTATCATACTAAATCAGTTCTGTAGTGTAATACAGTGACTAGCAGAAACTTAGAGTTGTTTAAAAGGCTTGCTTGTATAAATATATGCAATGCATACACATATTCTTTGTTAAAATTACACATAAAATTAGAACTGAAATATTAAAAATTTTGTCTTGGATTTTGTAATATTTCTTGCCACCCATAGAAATTACCTCATTGATAATACACCTGACCTTTGGACACAATGTGCCTACTGTGATGAGAAAATAATATTAAGGGCATGGAATTTAGGACCAAGATGGACATTTATATATTTGCTGGGAAAGTCTGACTTGGAACACAGCCAATTTTCAGCAGATAGCCAGGGAGAAACACTAGATGTAAGTCTTTGTAACATGGGGGGAAACCAGAACACCTAGAGAAAACCCTCACAAACGCAGGGAGGACATGCAGACTCCACACAGAAGGCACCCCAGCCAAGAATTGAACCAGAGAATCTTTTGTTGTGAGGTGACAACGCTACCGCTGCACCACTGTACCATCCATTATTTCACAGTACTCAGCTCTCATCAGACCAGACAAGTACACTGGCCCATCTGTCATGTACCAGACTAGGCACATGCAGCAGCATTTGAGACAACAGAAGTTCCTCACAAAAATAATATATGGAGTAAACAAAGAATCCTTTGCAGATTGTCTCAAAGCCCTATCCCTGTACTCAGTCTCTTACAGATTAATGCCTATACTGCAAGATATCCACGTATCCCACACTGATGGATTTGTTGCACATCTGCAAATTAGATAGCATCAGAAATAAAAGTTACAAGGACCTAAACGTCATCTGCAACATAAACAGAATATCTTAGAGGGGCAGGTATGTGTCTCAAAAATGAACACTTATTTGGAACAAGCTTCCCATCCATGTGAGCAAAGTTTATCCCTAACCCTATTCAAATTTAACTTGAACTATTAGAAGAGAAATTACAAATTTACTCTTGGTTTGGCACCTATGTCCCTAATGGACAGGGACAGCCTATGAACACTTGATGCATACAAGCCTATACCATAACCATAAAATTCCTTGGGGTACTGACACAGATCGGCAATATTTTAGGTAAGCTTGGCTTGATTTAAAATGGCTCTTAGACTGATGACCTAGTAGCCAACTATGAACCTATAATTAAGGCTAATAGGTAGATTGTCTCCTATTTTGGCAATATACTTTCAGAGCACGGAATCCCCATGGTGGTTACAATTTCTGGTATATCACAGTCAATAACCATTTGTTAAATCAATTTTACCTAGTTGTCAAGAAATATTGTACATGTGGTTCAAGGCTAGGAAGGGAGATATGAGCACTGTTACTAATTTGTCACTCCTGGGGGGGGGGGGGGTTGCAGGGTGAGGCACTGTGACTTGCTGCGCCAGTCACTCCCAACAGGAGTGTTGCAACATTGCTGGCAGCAATTACTAAGTTGGGTGGCTCAAACCACACATAATCCAGAGTGTGCAGTCCTGGGGCACATGTAGGTATAGATATGGCATCTCCAAAACACTGGCTTATAGTAAATTCATCAGCCATCTCAGAATTGGAGTTAGGTGGGGAAGGAGGGAAATATCACACTGATGACATTCTACCCATTACCTGACACTTGCTTCTAAACATTAAAAAATGGGCCCAAAGGTGTCTTGCCTCTGTCAAATAACAAATGTCATAGGGCTTTTACTCCAGTTGGCGAACAAATGAACTGGATATTTCTCCAGAATGGGAAGGAATAGGTCAATAGGCTGCAGATGAGGGGAAGGCCTGAAGCCAGGGATAGTGAGGGATTAAAGAAAAAAAAAACATTTACATACAATTTTCAGTGAGTTAAATGGGTGCAGAGATTTGATGATAAAAATCTTCATACTCTGTGGGAAGAGTAGTTAATATGCCTGTTGTGAGTTTCCCTGCCCTACATGCACATTGTCTGATAAAGAAAATAAGATGGCCGTCACTTGAATGTACAACATCATACAACTTGAGGGTGAGGCCTTTATTTTATCAAAGTGCACAATGAAAACTCTTACTCACATGTATGCTTACAGAATAATTATTTTATTCTGATGAAATCAGCATAACTTAGAATTGTACCAAATGGTACACTTCATACTGGAACAGAATATAAAAACATAAAAACTACTCAGTTTGTAGGCAGCATATACAGTTATGCTTTTATATAACTGTGCACTAAAATGTTAGTTCTATGAAAACAGGAAGAATAATTCTGACTTCCCACAGTGGACCCACCATCCTTGCCATAGGTGATCAACAGAAAAATACGATATTTGTGTAGAACAATTATTGTTGTACATAGAGCAAGCAGGGGCTAAATTTACATTCTGCTACACATCATGGAACCATACCGTACCTGTCATTAGAATGACAGTGTAATATCCGAGAAATATCTGAATACCTGTAGTAGACATAGCTTCTGTACTAATACATTGTTATAAACCATAAAAATGACTGTAACTAGAATGAAACAAAATATGGACATTCAAGCAGTTGGCTCATTTCTGCAGTCTTTGCAACAGAAAAGTATACAATAAAATTATAATTATATTTTACATGACATTGTGTGACCGAAAAGTATGAACTAATTTGAAGAGATCACATTTCTCATGAATGGAAAATTAAACTCAATATATCACATAATAATGAATACATTTATATATACATAGAGAGAGGCAGAGAGAAATAGGTTTATATGTAAAATATTTATTTTTACTGACTCGCATTTCATTAAATCACAAATCACTGAAACAAATTCACTGAAAACGCATTTTGTTTAAAACTCATTTTAGAGACTTACATTTTACAGAAAATGTCATATACAGGGCAGATATACCTTAAAGATATTTATTTTGTTGTTGTTGTTGTTATTGTTGCAGAGGCCAAGCCTATCTGCGCTCTGCTATGCGGGGATTTGCTCCCATACTCCATTTACTTAAATATATTAACTCCATGGTTTCACAACTGCAAAGAAAAGAGAAAAACACACAGTGAATCACTGTTTGTGCGCAAACACCAACCTTTATGCACCAGCACTGATTGTCTATACAATTCTACAGTTTTCTTTGAATAATACTTAAGAGAAGTGCTTCTCTGAGACAGATGCCTGGTGTCAGAGCCATGGCCTCAAGCTCAATGCCAAAAAGTGCAGTGTCATCCCCTTTGGTAAAAACTCTGTACCCATGAACTACCACATAGGCAGAAATCTACTTAACACCAAATGTGTGATAAGAGACCTTGGGACCCAGGTGGACAGTAGTCTCTCCTTTGATAGTCACATCACCACAGTAGTCAGGAAGTCCTTCTACGTGGCACACCTCATCATAAAAGGGTTCTCATCCAGGAAAAAAGAGGTCATTGTTTCCCTCTACTCGACACTCATTAGACCCATTATAGAGTACAATGCCTCTTTTGGAATGTACCTCACAAGACATCTGCAGCAGCTGGAAAGGCCACAGAAGTACCTCACAAAGAGGATTACTGGCCTCAAACAAATGCCCTACACTGACCGCCTTAAAAAACACCAGCTTTACTCCGTAGCATATCACCTACTCCGAGGTGATCTCTGCCTAACATATAAGGCTATGTCAAACCCAGAGCTGTTGGACATGCTACACCTAAAGAAATCCCAATCCCTCCGAGCTACACGCTCTAGAGACCTAAACCTTGTCACCACAATAAACAGGACATGCTGGAGGGATAGATTCCTATCCCAGAGACTTCCCATACTCTGGAACAGGCTACCCATCTATGTCAAGCAAAGTTCTTCATTTGCACTCTTCAAGAAAAATCTTGATGAGTGGATGGGAAATAGGAAATACACCCCGGGGATCACTTCGCTGTCTCTGCTTGACAGTGGCACAGGAAAATAACTTTTTTGGGTTGCGTAAGCCAGGGAACCTTGTTGGCTAGGCTTATGTAGGCCCTTGGGCCGATAGCCTAGTACCCACCTATGAACCTATAAGAAAATGTGATTTCTGTGACACATTCCCCGAGTCTGCTCTCCTCATAATGTCTATTTCTCCTCTTCCCACATCTAGTTCTTCTGCTCCCCTGGAGGTAGATGATGGAAAGGGATGGGAAGGAAATGATGAAGAGGCAACACTCTTGATCTGGGTAAAAGAAAATGCTCTGTTGATGATAGAGTGAAACTTAGAAAGAGAAGAATGAAAGACACTAAATATAACAAAAAGGGCAAAGGTTATTTTTTTAGTTCTATACCTTAGGTTAATAGAGTTACTAGGCATGTAGTCAAGGAAACTATTAAGTAACATAGCCCAGATTCCTAATTGCCCCAAAGCAATTTACTGAATTACTCAAGGTCACATAGTAGGCAAATGAAGTTTGAGGTAATCAAACCTTGCACTGCAAGAAGTAGCTCATTAACCACTTATAGCCTTAATCATCTGTGCTAACTACCAGACAAATGTCTATATTATTAAAAAGTAAAGTACTCGGCCACATGGTTTTGTACTCATGTTACTCTCTTACTCAGGACATAGTTTGCTTATTAGAGGCTAGATTTACTAGAGAATCAGATAGGAGACAGTTTGAAGATGTGCGGATAGACAAGCATTTTGCTATTTTGGGAAGGCTAAATGGTCTGGAATTTTGTTTTTGTTTCAGCACAATGATACTCATCTTTTGGATTTTAGTTTGGATATTCCTGGTAAATTTATACTAATGGACATGAAAGTATGTGGAGAGGCGTTACATGTTCTTCCAGTTTATGTTCCAACATCAATCAGAAAAAGGGAATATCTTTTTGCAGTATTAGTGCGTGTGGAAAAGATGCTTTTGTTGTTGTATGATATTTTAATTGTGATTTTAAAATGAGAAAACAGCTGTGAAGAAAGGTAAGGTTGTTATGCTACATTCTGGCTTGCTTCTGGGAACAGTATATCCTTTTACACACAAGGGGGTAGTCTTATCATGGAAATAGATTTTATATGACATTAAACAAGCTGTTTTTTTTTTTTCTTTTCTTTTTTAATACCTTTATTAAGTTATCACTTAAGAGACACATGCACTAATAGAAAAGACAACTAACCCTATTAATGCTTATCATATTTGTGCATTTTACATTATGTATGTTTCAAAGGCAGACTTTTAAGTTAAAAGACCTACCATTTTCTGAGAGGAAATACCTCTCAACCTCTTAACACAAGAAATCTGGACAAAGCCTAAAATAATGGGAGGACAAACACCCAAAAATAAGGACAGATTTTAAATATTGCTCTTATAAACTTAGAAAGTTGCTAAACATTTGTATTAGCATGCATATTCTGAAGGATTTGAAATCTGAAACTGAAATGTGTGTCATTATTTACTGACTTCAGTCCTCTGTGATTTGCCAGAAAACCATATGTTTTTTGAGGAACACACCAAAATATGAGGTAAGGTGTCTAGACAGAATAATATTCTCCCAAAATCTCCATTATTTTAACATGTAGTATAGAAATGATTGAATAGTAGATACAAATTTAGCAAAAATGGATAACTATGCAACAGAGTTAAACCTGCCTGGTTAGGGACCTAGGATAAGCTGGCTCTGTCAAGAGATATATCTGAAGAAGGGGTCTAGAAGCCAATAAAATATGAAGACAGGAAATGTGGCTGGGAACGGATGAGATCTCTATAGAAATTTGGTTTAGGAAGAAAGAGGAAATTTTAAAATACATTTGTACATTTTTTTTTCAGATTATAAACTTTATTACCATCCAAATTCATCTTATACATTCTAGTGCTCAATCTGTATGCTTGGTGTACTTTTATTCCATTCTCTCCAGCAGATGGTCATGATTATCGTAACCAAAAAGATAATTTTAAAAATCTAGTCACAGCCCAGTACTGAAGATTATGTATTATCATTCCAATTGTCACTTCTTAAGATTATTTCCAGAATTTTGTTAACTTTTACATTAACCATCTAGTGTAGGAGATGACACAGTTTATCAGGCTAAGAAATTAATCAACAATTAAAGTAACAAAACAAAACAAATAAACTGGAACAGCAAACAACTAATAAGCAGAGCCAGTCCCACGAACTGTTCCAAAATGTTCTCTCAAAGCACCAGCACTATAAGAATCCGATAAAAACGTATTTTATTCCACACAATAAAAACAGTTAAGCGCTTTCATCAAGTAATGACTTCCTCAGAACTAACAGATAAACTAATCATTCTCCTTTTAAAACAACCATTTGCATCACCTGACATTCTTCCATTACATTAAATGATAAATTTAAAGTGCTAGTGCCTAATATAGTTCCTTCCAATATGTTTACAACTTGAATATCAATAAGTAATTCATATTAAAAATAAAAGTTATACAACTCCTGCTCATGAAAATGTAACTAGTACTTCTAAACACCAAAAATAGTTTTATGTATATATATAAATAAATCATGTGTACAAACTTTTTTTTAAAAAAAAATATATATATATATATATATATATATACATATAACTGAAAAAATAAGTGGAAACAGTACATTTCTTTTACAGCTTGTGTCATTTGTACATAACATCTAAAATAGGCTTAATAGATATCTGTTCATTTATTCCAGGATAGACAGATGCGTTTAATTTGATTTGCCACCTGATTTCCTTATCACTCACTTTTAGTTTTATATCCCCACCCCTTATATTCCTTTTTACCACCTCCAATATTCCAAACTTGAACCCTGAACAGGTTGCACTGTCCATCAAATGCTTCAATAGTGCATTATTACCTTCTTTTTTCTTAACACTATACATGTGGTCGTAAATCCTATTCCTTAAACAACGGGTGGTCATTCCCACATAAAAACATGGGCAGTCATTACAGGTGGCTAGATACACTAAATTAGTAGTTCTACAGTTCCC
Organism: Protopterus annectens; assembly: GCF_019279795.1. Lineage (NCBI taxonomy): Eukaryota > Metazoa > Chordata > Ceratodontiformes > Protopteridae > Protopterus > Protopterus annectens. The sequence goes on along the minus strand of NC_056741.1, from coordinate 344,236,386 downwards.
TCTCTGATATTGTATACTTGTTTTATTATAGTTGAATAGCACTACTGTCTTTGTTCCTACAATATATCTACATTGATTACAGGTGCCACACATAGTGGTACCAAATCTCCCTGCTGTATCATTGTACTTTTCAACTTTCTTTTCCTACAACCCCTTCAAGTTGTTCCCCCTTCTATGTACAAAGTGGGGCACTTCTCCCAAAATTTTATACATCCTGTTGTCCACTCTTAGAATATTCCAATTATGGTGTATAATTTTCTTAACTTCTCCACTGATGTTGTTGTGTTGCAATACACATGCCATACCATATTTACCAAAAGTTTCCTCTTGGTCACCCCTAACTCCATCCTCTTTCATTTGGTTGGCAAGACACACCCCAATCAATGGTTTGTATTTAATACCCCACTGTTTATTGACGTATCCAGTGATGTCTTCTATCATCTCCATCGGGTACCCCCTTTCCTTAAAAAACATGGCTATTTTTGCTAGTTCTTGCTCCACATCTTCCCTTTCAGAGGTCATCCTGGCCACCCGAATACATTGACCCTTTATAATATTCCTTTTTTGAGCCCAAGGATGATTACTCGTGTAGTGTAGGTAGGAATTACTAAAAGTTTCCTTCCGGAAGATGTTGGACTTAAATTTTCCTTCCTTTAAACTTATTTGTACATCCAGATAGGGTATTGTATCCTGATGTCTAACCATTGTAAACTTGAAATGGTCACTACATGAATTCAAATATACATGAAACTTGTTCAATTGGTCAAGGTCCCCCTTCCACAAAATAAAAATATCGTCCAAATAACGAAAATACCCAGAAATATATTGGTTCCAATGGGTATTAAGGACATATTCCTTTTCCCAGTCGAATACTACCAGGTTGGCATAAATGGGGGCGCATGCCGCCCCCATAGCCACCCCTTTCTCCTGATTGTAGTATTCACCTTCGTACCAAATGTAGTTATGTGCAAGTACCAATTCCATGAATCCCATTATAAGTAAGGTCTTTTCCCATGGAATTAAATTAGACCACATGATACTCTCCTGTAATCTCTGCAAACCATCTTCTCTAGGTATATTAGAAAACAAATCCACCACATCAATTGTTACTAACCATTTTACCCCATCAGCTAATTCTGGTACCAACCTACCTAAAAAATCCCATGAATCGATTACCAAATGTGGAATTTTCTTAACAATAGGTTTCAGCCATTGATCAATGACCTTACCAAAAGGGAAGGTTTTAGACTGGCTCCCAGAAATAATAGGTCTGAATGGGGGGTCCCTTAGATCTTTATGGACTTTAGGGATGCCTACGATGGTACTCATAATGGGATTTTTCACCTTAAGAAAGCTGTATAGGTTGTTATCAATCCTACCATCCATCAATAGATCTTCCAAGTGTAGGTCAATTTTACGATACCCGATGTTAACCTCATTCACTGAGGATACTCTATACTTTCCGGACTGCAATAAAATCACGTTAATCTTATTCCTATATTGCTGGGTGGGGTACAATACCACCCCTCCCCCCTTGTCCGGTTTCATAATTCGAATATCCTTATTTTCTTGTAATTCCCTCAGCACACCTGATTCTTCCTTAGTCAAATTATACCTACCTTTATAGTTCTTCATACTATACCTATAAAGATCCTCAGTAATCAATTTCTCAAATGTACCTAATAGAGGGTTTAAAGGTGGAGTGTATGTACTCTTACTTCGAAATTCATTGTCCTCCTTTCTCACCACCCCATCGAAAATAACTTTAAGATTTAATTTCCTGATGTATTTCTTAACATCAATTATGCTGTCAACTACATCATATTTGGCACTAGGAATAAATTTCATTCCCTTAGAGAAAAGGGTGAAGTGTTCTTTCTTAGGGGTCACGTCAGTATAATTAAAAATAAAAAAATTCTCATAAGAATAGGTCACATCATCCACCTTTATAATCTCCTTATTGTTTCTTTGCCTAGACCCAACAGTCACTTGGTTGCCCTTCCCCTTAGGGGGGACTCCCCCCTGTGTCTGAACTGCTTCGCAGGATATTCCTCCCAGGTCTCTTCTCCCTCTAAAAAAATGTTTCCATGATTATTGTAATATTGACGGTTGGGTGCTCGGGAGTTAAATCTACCCCCATCCCTTGGTTTGTAAGCATCCTGTAGTTTATAATTGTTATGGGTATAATTCACCCTACCATACGTTCTTTCCTGTTGTCTGTTATTAAAACCACCATACGGTTTGTAAGCCTTCTTATTTACATCCTTTTCCCATCTATAAACCTCTCCTTTTTTATACTGTTCTAAATCTCTGTTGAGCTTCCTACACTTTCTCTCAAACTGTTTGGTGGTTGCACTACATACCCAGTTAAATTGTGAATCATACAAGGTTTCGTATTCATCAAATAAAACATCTTGTACAATACTGTTATTTAAATCATCCATTTCAGACAGTAGCTTACAAATGCTGTTATAATTGCACCCCATAATAAACTTCGTAAAAGTGAAACCAAACCCATCAAACATTTTATTACATTCCCTTTTATTGTTGTCATTCATATCTATTCCCATAGGAATTTTGAAAAACCGCAGCCCCATAGGGACCACGCCACTATCCAGACATTTTTTTAAATAGTTATTGTCCAACTGCAATGTCTTTAGCGTTTTTAATTTCTTCCCAAAGGTTACAATTAAATCTTTAAGAGTTCTTTGCACATTTCCGGTAATATCTTTATTGGTGTTGTTACCTTCTGCAGACTTATATTTATCGTCAAAGTCATATTGCCCATCTAAAAAATTGTTAAAATCAGCCCGCCCTTTACCTCTAAATGTTCGTTGAAACATGGGCTTGTTTTCAGTTCCAATACCCTTCTCAAGCACCGTGAAAGCGTATGTCCTCTTAGGGACTGTGCGTTTGGGCCGCGCTCCAGTTTTGTTGAAATCCACCTCCGATCCGTTCCTTTCCCCTCCAGACACATTCTTGAACATAGAACTGCCCTCCGGTCGGGATCCATGAGAGGCTGGTATCTCCAATTCATCACGAAACATACAAACGCTTCTTTCATCCTTCTGGTCTCCATTGCGGCCCTCCAAACGCGACGACGTCACAGACCTGAGGTTGGCAACTGTAGGATTAGGTTGCGTCATAAGGTCAATCAACCTTGTAAGTTCTCCTCGCATGATGGCCATTTCCGACTGGAGCCCCCTGATCTCTTCTCTTCGCGGGGAAAAAATTGAAGGTAACTTGTCGAGAGAATCCATCATCCAAATAACAGCAACAAAACAAAACAAATAAACTGGAACAGCAAACAACTAATAAGCAGAGCCAGTCCCACGAACTGTTCCAAAATGTAGGAACAAAGACAGTAGTGCTATTCAACTATAATAAAACAAGTATACAATATCAGAGAGGGAACTGTAGAACTACTAATTTAGTGTATCTAGCCACCTGTAATGACTGCCCATGTTTTTATGTGGGAATGACCACCCGTTGTTTAAGGAATAGGATTTACGACCACATGTATAGTGTTAAGAAAAAAGAAGGTAATAATGCACTATCGAAGCATTTGATGGACAGTGCAACCTGTTCAGGGTTCAGGTTTGGAATATTGGAGGTGGTAAAAAGGAATATAAGGGGTGGGGATATAAAACTAAAAGTGAGTGATAAGGAAATCAGGTGGCAAATCAAATTAAACGCATCTGTCTATCCTGGAATAAATGAACAGATATCTATTAAGCCTATTTTAGATGTTATGTACAAATGACACAAGCTGTAAAAGAAATGTACTGTTTCCACTTATTTTTTCAGTTATATGTATATATATATATATATTTTTTTTTTAAAAAAAGTTTGTACACATGATTTATTTATATATATACATAAAACTATTTTTGGTGTTTAGAAGTACTAGTTACATTTTCATGAGCAGGAGTTGTATAACTTTTATTTTTAATATGAATTACTTATTGATATTCAAGTTGTAAACATATTGGAAGGAACTATATTAGGCACTAGCACTTTAAATTTATCATTTAATGTAATGGAAGAATGTCAGGTGATGCAAATGGTTGTTTTAAAAGGAGAATGATTAGTTTATCTGTTAGTTCTGAGGAAGTCATTACTTGATGAAAGCGCTTAACTGTTTTTATTGTGTGGAATAAAATACGTTTTTATCAGATTCTTATAGTGCTGGTGCTTTGAGAGAACATTTTGGAACAGTTTGTGGGACTGGCTCTGCTTATTAACAATTAAAGTAAACTTATGTACATTCAGACCCAAAGTTCATCCTGTTTGTAATCCTTTATATCTCATGGGAATCCCCTTTCCATTCTCTCATTCTCTGTTTCTTTTCCTTTAACTATGAGCTCACCTTCTCTTACCCCATGTATGCCTCTTCAAAATATCTTGAGCACATTGTCTGTCTTTTCTGCATTTCCCCTTTTCTTTTAGGCAACTTAATTCCTCTTGTTTTCTCCAAGTCCCCATCATGTCTGTTTGATCTGGAAGCTCCAGCTTATTGTGTTACTTCCATTTCTTAGTAATCGCTTTCTTTGTCACTAGCTTTATGACTGCAAGCAGTTCCCTCCATTTTACTTTAATGTTGTTCTCCCAATGCCTCAGAATGAAATTTATTTATTTAATGTCACCCCTTCCCCCATCAGTTTTCTTTGTTCTACTCTTACCCCCCCCCCCATATGCCTCCTTCATCAGGTAACAAAAATGGCCAATCAACTCAGTCAAAGGCCTGTCCACCTCTAGGCTTAGAAGCTTCAAAGGATTTTTCCTACTTTGGGCATCCTCTGCGATCTGTGTTGAGGGGGAGAAAGGTACTATTGCTGGGTGAAATCTTTCAATAAGGTGACCAGAGATAAGTGTTTTCCTAATTCCTGGAACTGACTAAACTATTTTAGGTTTTCAAATATCTGCCTCCCCTCTATAAACCTACATTGGTCTCTATGTATCAGACCATACCTCTCAACTGTCCAGATTTTTGCAGAATGTCCAATGTCCAGATTTTTTACTCTTATTTTTGGTCTATCACTCATATAATTTGTGGTTATCTGGCAAATCATTGAGGATTGATGTCACTAAATAATGACAGACATTTGAGTTTCAGACTTCATATCATTCAGAAAATGCATGTTAATGCAAAATTGTTTAGTATATCAACTTTCTAAGTTGATAAGGGCAATATTTAAAAATTGTCCCTATTTTTGGGCCTTTGCCCCTCCATTATTTTTGGCTGCTTTGTCCAGATTTCTTGTGCTTTCAGTTTGAGAGGTACGATTAGGAGAGGCATTAGTTTACTTAATCTTCATGCAATGATCATCATAAATAATTTGTAGTCCTGACATAAAACAATTACTGGTCAATATGAACCTGGCAATGTTGGTAACCAAACACACCCAAAGTGAGGTAGACACAAGAAAAGTAAAATGAAAACCACACCCAAAGCTGAAGGTAGCTGGGATAAATACTGCCAATCCAGATGAATAAAATCCAAAATCTTTTATTGTAGATAAGTGAGCACTTTTACAATGATCAACATTGCTTCATCAGACAACATACCATCAAACAACTGCCCTATATATACATATGACAATATTTAAAATAACCACTCTGTTCTCAGAACAAATTTAGCATCAATCATCCCATCCTAAATGTACAACTACATAAAAAATGTACTGTTACTGAAAGTAATAAAATATTCACAGTATACTAAATATAGTATAACAGTTCATACAATGACCAAACAAAAACATTATATAACATGAAATATTTATTTCAACTCTCTAACAGTTGGTAATAACATAAAAAAGAAAAAAGAGAAAAAAAGGGGGGGGGGCAAAACCTGTCTGACCTGGATTATACTAATCACACAAAGTCAGTATTGGGACTTTTCATTTCGGTTTTCTAGATTTCAAAGCTGGTTTTAGGGGGACAGAATAATTCAAGCCTAGCCCCTGTGTGCATCTAGCCTCAGGATCCACTGAACCTCCTTAGACTCTGTCTGGTTTACAAGGTCACCCGGCCTGCTATTCACTTTCTGAACATGCAGTACCTGAAACAAGAAGGTATGCTCCTCATTCGTGGATAAAGTGTGTTTTGCTAAAGCACTATATTCTAAGCCTCTCCTAGTGCAATATACATGGTCCCTGATCCTTTCCCTGAGACGATGGTTAGTCTTTCCAATGTAAAATTAGAAACATACCTGACAACGTGCAACATATATCACATTGATAGTCTCACATTCTGCCTTGACCTTAAGTTCCCACAAACGTCCTGTGTGAGGGTGTTTGAAAAATCTAGATTCATCCACATAGGCACAATATGCACACTTGCCACATTTGTATGTCCCATTCATAACACTGGTTTCATGTTTCTTCTTCCTAGGATAACACAGTTGTTGCTTCAAGTTTCACTTGTAGAGAAGTACAGAAGTAATTAGGGACCTGGGGACCCAAGTTGACATCAATCTCTCATTTGAAAACCACGTGGCCAAAGTGGTTAGAAAAACATTTTATATAGCCCACCTAATCATGAAGGGATTCACATCTAGATCAGGGGAGGTCATCGTGCCTCTTTACTCATCCCTCATCAGGCCCATAATTGAGTACAATGCCCCTTTTGGGACGTACCTTACCAGACACCTGCAGCAACTGGAAAGACCCCAAAAGTACCTCACCAAGCGGATCAAAGGGCTCAAACAGATGCCATATGCTGCCTGGTTAAAGAAACTCCAGCTCTACTCAGTGGCATACCGCCTGCTCAGAGGCGATCTGTGCCTGATGTATAAAGCCATGTCCAACCCGGAATTAAGGGACATGCTGCACCTCAGAAAATCCAAATCCCATCGAGCTACGCGCTCAAGAGACTTGAACCTCAGCACTGAAATAAATAGGACATGCTGGAGGGACAGATTCATAACCCAGAGGCTCCCTTTACTCTGGAATAAAATCCCAGTCCAGGTTAGGCAGAGTCCCTCATTGACTCTCTTCAAGAGGAATCTTGATGAGTGGATGGGAGATCGTAGGTTTACCCCGGGTATCACTTCTGTGTCACTGTTAGATAGAGGCACAGTATACTAACCTCGAAAAAGGGCATAGCAAAATTCATTTAAAATGGGTGGCGAAAGCCACACACACTCTGGCTAGGCTTATAAATGCCCTAGGGCAGATAGCCTAGTATGAACCTATGAACTTATTCCTGTATATAAACCCTGGTCGATCTCCTACCACATTAGTAATTTCTTCATCTACTAGAAGAATGTGCCAATAATCCTGTATAATCCTAGTAAACTTACTCACATCTTTAGGGTACGGTAAGACTAAAGGGGTCTGGGAGAGAGCTTTGTATCCTTCCCCCTGCGGCTTTACTAACCTTCTCTATGAGTAATAAGGTTTAGTTTTACCTCTTCTCTCCTTCTGCACTTGTTTATAAGCCATATCCACCTCTTGTGCTGGATACCCTCTAATCAAAAAACCTTCTTTTAAATTCCTCAGTTTTGTTTGATACATCTCATCCTGACAACATAGGTGGGAAAGTCACATTGCCTGCCATTTTAAAATTTTGGGAAAGATGTGTTCATTGTGCATACTATCATAATGTAGGAATGCTGGACAGTAACACTTCTTCCTATGTAACTTGGTGCACCACCCCGTCTCAATTTTAAATATTGTGACATCTAAGAAATCTATACTGGTGCTGGAATGATTCATAGTGAAGTTCAAAAAAATCACACGTGTTGTCCATACTATGGTGGAATACATTCAAATTAATTTCATCCCCCTTCTTACCTAAAAAAACGGACATCCACAAATCATCTATAAAAGACGATGTGAGGATCTTTCAATAGATGTGATTGCTCCCAATCCACCATCGACAAGTTTGCATATGAATTGGCACAACTTGTGCCCATGGCAACACCTGATGTTTGCCAATAGCATACATCATTAAACATGAAGACATTGTGTTGCAAAACTATCTCCAATAACATACAAAGAAAGTCTATTCATTGTACAGTTAGTTTCCCATCTTTCAGAAGTACTGACCTCACCATATTAATGCTTTGTTCATTAGATATACTTGTAAACAATGATACCACATCTAGGGTGACTATCAGGTCCATCCCCATGAATTCGGCCATCTCCACCTCACTATATAAGTCACTTAAAAAATGTTCTGTATCTCTAAGGACATGAGGGAAGTCCTTAAGTACATCTCTCAGTTCACCATCCAGGTAAATAGACATGGGCTCCATTAGCCACCCTGCCCCTGCTACAATGGGTCTAAATTTAGGGCATCTTGTGTATTTTAGGGAGGCCATGCACTCGTGGAATCAATGGTTTTTCTACTATGAAGTATTGGAACAATTCCTTGTCCAGCATCCCTATGCACACACATTCCTGAAGGGTGTTGACAATGTGTCAACTCATATCATTCACTACATCCGTAGATACAATCTTATATACTTTTGGGTCTGCTAACATTTCTGTCATTCTCTCAAAATAAAATGTTGAATTCAGGACTACAACAGGTCCCCTTTTGTCAGAGGGACATATAACTATACTGTTATTATTTTGTAACTTGTGTAATTGCCTTCCTTCCTGCAGTTGACAGGTTAGCACCCTTTCTATCTCTAACATTGCTAACAGTACTATCATAAATAGTATTCTCACATGCTTTTAAAAATGTTTCCACATTGGGTGGTTAAACTAGGTACAAAAGTGCTGTTCCTTTTATATTTCAAGCGGTGTACATTTTCAACAATTTTAAATTGTAATTTTAATGTTACATTCCGTGTAAACAAACGCAGGCATAATAACAAGTCACTAATGTCCATATTACTGGTAGGTATAAAACTCAAACCTTTACTTAGTAGGGACGTTTCTGCTGGTGTCAGTTCATAGTCCGACAGGTTCCATACTAGGTTTCCTGCCCATAACCTCACATCTTTTTGAGTGTGTGTGTGTCTGTATCTGCCCTGGTGCCTCCTTCCACTTCTGCCCACGTCTCTGTATGTCCTGTTCCAATGAACTCCTTCTCCATGTACAAAAGGGCAATGGAAACATTGGGAAAACCTGTTGCTTTAACTCCAACTTGATTTTGCATCTCACTACTGTTTGCTGATGTCATCGCTGGCTGTATCATCTCCATTTCTAATGGATTAGGTGGAGTATCAATCGATGTAGAATAGACAGAAGTGACAGCTTCTGGTGAGAGACCACTCCCTCTTGTTCGTCAATTGGGTGTCATCTCACCATCATGCTGCTCATTAGTCACTCGCTCAGACTGCTGGTGACCATCCTCTCTCAGCCCATCTCACTGTTCAGCTAAGGCAACACACCCCATCTCTTGTTGAGTGGCTTCTCCTACTTCCTCAACCACTTGATTGGTCGCTCTATGAAATTGCGACTGGCGATTGGTGGGGCGATGCTCTCCCTGCGTTGTAGTCCTCGGCCAAGTAAATACGTGCTGATTCGAAAAATCAGTCACATCTCTGTATAACTTCTTTTTTTGCTCTAATAACCTTGCCTCATAATGAAGCACTTTGTCAATCAGTTCATTTAAAAACAGTTCTGTAGCTTCTTCACCATATAACAAATGCAACTCTTGTTGCTGCTGGCAAATCTTAGCATTCAAATCATGCTCTAGTGGTTGAAAAAATCTATCAGCAGTTTAATATAAGCTTTACTTGTGTTTAAATTAATCTTTTGCCACTGTGTTAGCAAATCAGGGTAGGTATTGCCATAAGTAGGCATATTCAGTACACGAAGGCCCCTAGGTATCACTTGCACCTTCAAACAAGCTTCAAAATGGTAAAGTTAACACTGGAGCCATTTAAATCTATACAAATCATTCTCCAAGCTTCTTTTTATCATCCACACACTGCTATCATTCTCAGTAGAAAGTACAGTACCTGGTTCAAGTTCAACAGCACCAAGTTCAACAGCACCAAGTGTTAATAGTGGATTATGTTCAACAGTTATAAAGTTCACAAGTCGATTAACTTTAGCCATATTGTTCCCTTCTTTTACAAAAGAACTCACAGCACCTTCCACCATCCTCGCAAAATACATAGCTTAAAGTTCTTATCCAAACAAACCCAAAGTGAGGTAGACACAAGTAAAGTAAAATGAAAACCACACCCATAGCTGAAGGTAGCTGGAATAAATGCTGCCAATCCAGATGAATAAAATCCAAAAGCTTTTGTTGTTGATAAGTGAGCGCTTTCGCAGTGATCAACATTGCTTCATCAGACAACATACCATCAAACAACTGCCCTATGACATTTAACATTTAAATATGACATTTAAAATAACCAATCTGTTCTGATATTACTGTTAGCAATGTTAGAGATAGAAAGGGTGCTAACCTGTCAACTGCAGAAAAGCAGGCATTACACAAGTTACAAAATAATGATAGTATAGTTATACGTCCCTCTGACAAAGGGGAACCTGTTGTAGTGCTGAATTCAACATTTTATTTTGAGTGAATGACAGAAATGTTAGCAGAGTCAAAATTATATAAGATTGTATCTACGGATGTAGTGAATGATATGAGTCGACACATTGTCAGGAATGTATGTATGCACGGGGATGTTGGACAAGGAATTGTTCCAATACTTCATAGTAGAAAAAACATTGATTCCATGAGTGCATGGCCTCCCTAAAATACACAAGGATCCCAGATGCCCTAAATTTAGATCCATTGTAACAGGGGCAGGGTGGCTAATGGAGCCCATTTCTATTTACCTGGATGGTGAACTGAGAGATGTACTTAAAGACTTCCCTCATGTCCTTAGAGATACAAAGCATTTTTAAGTGACTTATATAGTGAGGTGGAGACAGCCGTATTCATGGAGATGGACCTGATATTCACCCTAGATGTGGTATAATTGTTTACAAGTATACCTAATGAACAATGCATTAATATGGTGAGGTCAGTACTTCTGAGAGATGGGAAACTAACTGTATAATGAATAGACTTTATTTGTATGTTATTGGAGATAGTTTTGGAACACAATGTCTTCATGTTTAATGACATATGCTATTGGCAGACATCAGGTGTTGCCATGGTCACAAGTTATGCCAATACATATGCATACTTGTTGATGGTGGATTGGGAGCAATTACATCTGTTGAAGGATTCTCACATCATCTTTTATAGACAATTTGTGGATGACCTTTTTTTAGATTGGAAGGGGAATGAAATTAGTTTGAACCTATTCCACCGTAGAATGGACAACACATGTGATTTTTTGAAATTCACTATGAATCATTCCAGCACCGATATATATTTCTTAGATGTCACAATATTCAAAATTGAGAAGAGGTGGTTCACCAAGTTGCATAGGAAGAAGTGTTACTGTCCAGCATTCCTAAATTATGATAGTATGCACAAGGGACACATCTTTCCCAACATTGTGAAAGGGCAGGCAATGTGACTTTCCCGCCTATGTTGTCAGGATGAGATGCATCAAACAGAACTGAGGAATTTAAAAGAAGGTTTTTTGATTAGAGGGTATCCAGCACAATAGGTGGATATGGCTTATAAACAAGTGCAGAAGGAGAGAAGAGGTAAAGCTAAACCTTATTACTCAGAGAGAAGGTTAGCAAAACAGCAGGGGGAAGGATACAAAGCTCTCTCCCAGCCCCCTTTAGTCTTACCGTACACTGAAGATGTGAGTAAGTTTACTAGGATTATACAGGATTATTGGCACATTCTTCTAGTAGATGAAGAAACTACTAGTGTGGTGGGAGATCGACCACGTTTATATACAGGAATAAGCAAAACTTGAAGCAACAACTGTGTTATCCTAGGAAAAAGAAACATGAAACCAGTGTTATCAATGGGACATATAAGTGTGGGAAGCGTACATATTGTGTCTATGTGGATGAATCTAGATTTTTCAAGCACTCTGACACAGGACATTTTTGGGTACTTAAGGTCAAGGCAGAATGTGAGACTGTCAATTGTAACACATTGTAAGGTATGTTTCCGATTTTACATTGGAAAGACTAACCATCATCTCAGGGAAAGGATCAGGGACCATATATATTGCACTAGGAGAGGCTTAGAATATAGTGCTTTAGTGAAACACACTTTATCCACGAATGAGGAGCAGACCTTCTTGGTTCAGGTACTACATGTTCAGGAAGTGAGAAGCAGGCTGGATGACCTTGTAAACCAGACAGTCTATGGAGGTTCAGTGGATCCCGAGGCTAGGTGCACACAAGGGGCTAGGCTTGAATAATTTTGTCCCCCTAAAACTAGCTTTGAAATCTAGAAAACTGAAATGAAAAGTCCCAGTACTGACTTTGTGTGATTAGTATAATCCAGGTATGACAGTTTTTGCCCCCCCCCCCCTTTTTTTTCTCTTTTTTTCATTTTTTGTGTTATTACAAATGTTAGAGAGTTGAAATAAATATTTCATGTTATATCATGTTTTTGTTTAGTCATTGTATGAACTATTATACTATATTTAGTATACTGTGAATGTTTTATTACTTTCAGTAGCAGTACATTTTTTTATATATTTGTACCTTTAGGATGGGATGATTGATGCTTAATTTGTTCTGAGAACAGATTGGTTATTTTAAATTTTGTCATATGTATATATAGGGCAGTTGTTTGATGGTATGTTGTCTGATGAAGCAATGTTGATCGTTGCGAAAGCACTCACTTATCTACAATAAAAGCTTTTGGATTTTATTCATCTGGATTGGCAGCATTTATTCCAGCTAACTTCAGCTTTGGGTGTGGCTTTCATTTAACTTTTCTGGCAATGTTGGTGTTCTACCTTCTTGCAGAGTCATTACTATAAATTCTCCTTTCTAGGAAGTGAAAAATCCTTATCCCTGGCAACCTTAATGAAAAGTCTCACAGCAACAGATTAACCCCAAACACCACCACCAAACTTCATATCTCTATAGTGATTCCATCGAAGCCTGGGGCCTTGTTCGTCAGGACCTTTTTATTGTGTCCCATATTTCTATTTCCCCTATCTGTGCTGTAAGTTCCTCTTTTTGTTCCTATGTTAAGGCTAAAAGGGTTCATGTACTTAGATATTCTGATAACAACCCTGCTGTTTCTTTCTACTGTCTCTGCTTTATAAAGTAAATTATAACATTCTGCAAAAATCTCTAATAGTCCCCATTGTATACATTGGCTCTATACGTGTTTCCTTGCAGACTTAAAAGATATTTCTTTCTACAATTGATTCCCTTAATTTCATTGCAAGAGCACTTGTAGCTGTTTGTGTATTACTTCAATAATACAGGAGACATAAAATCCTTTCAGCCTAGAGCACCTGTCTCTCTAGCTTCACCTGCTGCAACTCCACAGTTTGTGTTTTTCTTTGTAATGCCCTTTTTTTGGTATTTTTTTATTTTCCTCATGTCTTATTCTCTCTGTAATTTGTCTTTTGCGCTCTGTCTCCCTTTCCTTTATCCTCCACCTAAGGTCCAACTTCGGCTTGAACCATCATTCCAGAAATACCCTCCACCTCTGCATTGATCCATCCTAATATACACATATACACACATATATAGGTTCATAGGTTCATACTAGGCTATCTGCCCTGGGGCAATTATAAGCCTAGCCCAATTCTGTATGGCTTACACCACACCTTGATTTGAGTATACTGTGCCCTTTTTAAGGTTTAGTTTACTGTGCCTCTGTCTAATAGTGACACGGGAGTAATCCCTGGGACAAACCTATGATCCCCCATCCACCTATCGAGATTCTTCTTGAAGAGATTCAGTGAGGTGCTCTGCCTCACGTGATCTGGAATTCTATTCCAGAGTAAAGGGAGCCTCTGGGTTATGAACCTGTCCCTCCAGCAAGTTCTATTTATTTCTGTGCTGAGGTTCAAGTCCCTCGAGCATGTGGCTCTAAGGGATTTAGATTTACTGAGGTGGAGCATGTCCATTAATTCTGGATTTGACATAGCTTTGTATGTCAGGCATAGATGTAGGCGGTATGCCACTTTTTAACCGAGCAGCATATGGCATCTGTTTGAGACCCTTGATCCTCTTGGTGAGATACTTTTGGGGTCTTTCTAATTGCTGCAGGTGAAGGCATTGTATTCTATGATGGGCCTGATGAGGGATGAATAAAGGGGCATGATTACCTCTCTTGATCTAGATGTGAAACCCTTCGTGATGAGGTGGGCTATGTAGAAGGTCTTTCTAACCACTTTGGCAATGTGGTTTTCAAAAGAGATTGCTATCAACTTGGGTCCCCAGGTCTCCAATAACTTTCTCTGTACTTAATGGGTTTCCGCCTATGTGGTAATTTGTGGGCACATTGTTTTTGCCAAAGGGTATGACTATACATTTTTTGGCATTTAGCTTTAAACCATGGCGCTGGCACCAGTTATCTGTCTCTGTGAGACCTTTTTGAAGGATGTTTGTGTCAGCTCAGTTTGCAGTCATCTGTGAACTTGGTGAGCCATAGTCCTCCCACATTTGTCAGTACCTCGGAAAAGTATATACCAAACAAGAGTGGTCCCAGGACAGAACGCTGTGGGATGCCACTTGTGACCGGTTTTGAGTCTGACATGGCTCCAGCAACTCTCACCCTGTGGGTTCTGTCTTTGAGCCAGTTTGCAACCCATCTTGTGACATAGGGGTTTATATTTAAGCTGGATAGCTTATCTATGATGCCCGAGTGGTGTATTGTGTCAAATGCCTTTGCAAGGTCCAGATAGGCTGCGTGGACTACCTTCCCTTCATCTATGGCTTTGGTAACTGTTTAGAAGAAGTCAGCCAGGTTCAAAAGGCAAGATCTGCCCTTGACAAAGCCGAACTGGGTAGGATCTAGTGTCTGTAGGTCCCCAATGTCTTTGTTTATGAGCTCCATGATGATCCTCTCCATAGCCTTGCAGACTAAGCTAGTCAGGCTTATGGGGCGATAGCTTCCAGGGTCGCTCCACCTTTGTGGAGTGGGACCACTGTTGCTGTACGCCATTCTGTGGGCACATATCCTGTAGTGAGGCTGAGATTGTATAGCTGTTTTATTTGAGGGATTAGTTCCTCTTGGAGTTCATGTAGGATGCAACCTGGGACGCCATCTGGTCCCATGGAAGCAGTGTTTTTTGCTTTGGAGAGGGCAGCCTTCACCTGAGCATCAGAGATGTTTGGGAGGCAGCCCTCTGCCAGGATAGATACTTGCTCTTTTGGGGGGAAGGGGGTGGAGAAGTTTGCACTGAACCTGTCTGCCAGCATATTGGCAATGTCTGTGGGTTCAGTGTATTTTTTGTAATTTAGAATCAACTCAAAACAAGTCTGGGAGCTGCATCCCAGGTTCCTAACATAACTGAAAAAAGCCTTATGATTGTCTTTGGTGTCCTGTGCAATTTTTCTCTCGAAACTGGCCTTGGAGGATTTTATGAGGGATTGTAATTTTTTGCTAGTACTGATCAGAGATGCCTTCCCTATTAGGGATTTTGCTCTATCATGTAGTAGCTTCCTCCTTCTGTTGTACAGTTAATTTATGGCAGGGGTCCACTAGACTGGACGCCTGCCTTTGGATGATTGGGTCTTGGTTTTGTTTGGGGTAACATGATCCATGCATTCCTGGAGATGTCTGTAGAATGCGTTTATATAGGATTCTGCAGTTTGGGCCATAGTTTCCACTGGCCCTGGGGCCTTGAAGGATTCCACTTCAGTTTTGAGAAGTGAGAAGTTCACTTTTGAGAAGTTTTTCACTATGGTTTTCTGGGCTGGGGGTGGGGTCGGGATGTGGACATCCAGTGAAATTAATTTATGGTCTGATCTTACCAATGAGGGATATACTTCTGGTGTGGAGCATAGAGTTCCCATGTTGGTAATGATCAGGTCTAGTATGTTGTCCCCTCTTGTGGGAGTGGTGACTAGTTGTTCCATAGCATTTGAGTTTATAATTTCCAGGAACCTTTGGGCTAAGGTGCTGGGGCTTGAGTAGTGCTCCCAGTCAATGTTTGGGTAGCTGAAGTCACCCAATATAATGGTGTTCGGAGAGATCTTCATGTTCTCCAGTGTTTTCAGGAAAGCCGAGTGGTATTCCTGACTTTGAGAGGGTGGTCTGTAGGATGCTATAAACTGAAAAGCAGTCTTGCCCACTGTTAGTTGCCCATGGATGGTCTCCGATACTTTGTGCAATGCCACTAACCTGGAGGTGTGGATATCCTTGATAAATATGGAAACTACCCCTCCTTTTGTGGTTTGGTCCGGGTTTTGGGGCTGAAAAGCATGATATGAGGTATAGCCTGGTAGTGCTGGGGTGCTCTCTGGAGCCTTGAACCAGGTTTATGTCACTGCACAGATATTGATGTTCTCCATACTCAGGAGAGCTTGCATCTTGAGGTTAAGACTTCCATTACCCTTAGTTTCTTGTTCCTTGTGCTGTCTATGGGGGTGGGTTTGACTTTTGAGCCTTGCCTAAAAAAGGCACTATGGGGGTGGCAAGAAACTTTGCCAATATCCGAAAGCCCAGTGGTGACAGGTGCATGTCGAGCATGTCATCCCAGGCTGACAGACACTGGATCCCCTTTGAATGACACCAAAATTTTAGCCAGTTGTTAAAATCGATCATTTTGTCTTTGTACTGTGGCATCATTCTAGGTGAGGGTAAGATGCTGCTCAAGGTCAGGGTCATACCAGCCTGGGCTACATGATCAGAGAGCTCCTCTATGTCTCTTTCATGTAGTAGGTCATTCACACCAGCATGTACAATGACTGAGTCATATTTGTATTTGCTTTGGAGTGACCTGAGGATCCTAGCATCTGACAGGCAGCTCACCGTGACCTTCTCTTTATTCAGCCTGGTGGTGTGTCTGACAATAGAGTCACCTATTACAAGAGTATCAGGTGTGTTATTCAGCCTTAAGGACTGTGGCTGCTTGGCATACTGACTTTGTGGGCTATGTGTTGTGCGTGTTTTGTTTTGAGGTAGCATGTCTGCTTTGGAGGTCTCTGTTGCTTAAGTAGATTTTTATTTAGAGCCTCCGAGTATGTTTTTGTGTATTTATGTATTTGGTTCGCTGATGTGGTGGGACTATGTGATACTGGAATTGTGTTGTGTGAGGTTACCTTCTCCTCCTGACTGGTTACACTAGTTTTGAGATGAGAGAGCTCAGCCTCCAGTTTGGCTAAATAGTTGCAACTCTCACATATATTTGAACCTGTTTGGAGGAGGAGAGGGTTGTCCGTGTACATGAGACAGTTGGAACATTGCCTCAAAATCCCAGATTCACCAGCTGGACTGGAGAGGAAACCATTGACTGACCTTTGGACATGCTAGAGTAATATAGGGAAACTGAATTTAAGACGGACCAATAGAGGACAGGGTAATCGTAAAGAGTATAAGAGTAAGTAGTGCTTATGGTTTAATAGTGCTAACTTGTAGGATTACTTAATTGGACCAGTGAAGGGCCTTAGAATGAGAATATGGTGTTTAAATTGAGAGATAGAGCAGTTCTAAGGGAAAAAGTGAAGAGCAGACTTTGTGGAGCCAGGAATAGTTTAAACCCAATTAGGCGGTGCTGCCCGCTGTTGCATTTATGCACAAAATGCAAAACCGAGCAAAGAGGGTTTTAAGAGAGGAAGATGAAGGAGTTTGGAATTGACCCAAAATGGCCAATAAAACTACAGTTTCAAGTCAGTAACCACTCCCACAGGGGCAGGCAGGCTGCTCAATGTTTTTCACTGCCACTGATCAACAGAGAGACTTCCTTTTAGCCCGAACAAAAAATGGCCTCCAAGAAACTTACAAACAGTTCAAGAACAGCAAGTCTGTAACTGAACTTTTTTAAATCTCAGAAAAGTGGGAAAAAAGCAAGATTGTTTTGTTTTTTTGTTTTTTTTTTCAGAGCTAGCAGAGGTTCACAAGTATCAACAAGTTATAACAGTGCAGTAAATGACCCCACACAAGAGTGCTAGGCCAAAGACAGATAAAATGCATGTTTTGAGAAAAAAACGATTTTAAAAATAAGTGCAAACAGGAAATTCAGTAAACAGCTCTAGGTTGTGCTCTAAATACAGTTACTAATATGTATATATATATATATATATATATATATATACACACACACACACACACACACACACACACACACATATACACATACACATATATGTATGAACATGTGATTTGAGAGCATTATGGAACTGACTGTTTTAACCACCTGTCTTGTATCCTCTCTTGTGATAATCCCCTTGGCTAACTTTGACCATCTATTATACTGAGCTGAATAATAAGTGAAATTCCAAAGTTCATCTGTTAATTAATGGGGGGTCCTTACCCACTAGTTCCCAAGCCTGCAGACAATTCCTAACATAACCTTTCTGTTTTATCCAATGATTGCTGTTCTACCTCTGAAGCTTCTCTCTTTGTAAAAAGCACATTCCTGTTACCAGTCTGTACTAATGTCCCTGCAAAGAATTTCATAAATTCTAATAACATCCTCATAAATGTTTGTATTTTTGTACTGGGGTGATACAGTGGAACAACTGTGATTCTGTATACCCTTCTATCTCGTATCACTGCTGAAAATATTTCTTCACTGTCTTCTAATCCTTCTGTTTACCTATTTGGAACATTTTCCTTAGCTAGTATCACTATCCCTCTTTTCTTTACTACCTCATACCATGAACTTGTCTCCACTAAATAGCCTTTCCTGTTTAATGTTTCATGCTCCAAATTATCAGGTCTATATCACCAAATTGAACAGACTGGAGATTGAACAGCATTTACATCGGAAATGCCGTTCATCGAGGTGCCTATTGTGAGATCACAGTAAAGTGAAGATCGGAAAATTTGCCCTTTTCTCACTGTAGTCCGATCCCGGACTTGGTATATATAATTAGCAGGGGGATGGGGCTTCGATAAATGGCATTTTCGATGTAAATGCCGTTAAGTACCCATTTTTTTTTATGTCATGATATAGACCCAAATTATCTGCATGTGTTTCTCGTCATGCTATGAATTTTGGATTTTTCTCATCACATTAAACATCCTTTCTCTTTAACCAGATTTCTCAATCGATTCACATTCCAAATAAAAATAGTTATGCTATCTGTTAACTCACACTTTGTTCCCCTTATGTGTTTCCCTTCTCTTTTCACTGTGCTTCCTTTATGTGTGCAGTATTTCTTTCTTTCCACTTTCCCACAGTGTTAGGTTTTTGCCTTGAAACATCACTTATACCTCCTCCTCTTGATATATCTTGTTTTTCTCACTCCTACACCTAAACTTCTATATCTGTGTGAGCTGTTTTTCTTTGCAATATGTCTGCTGGCCCTCCTGTCCAGTTTTGCCTTTATTGCTAAAAGAGTCCTTTTCTTGTTTTGTTCCCTCATCCTACTTTCACTATATACATTATATACAATTTCTACAGTTTAGCTACCAAGGTAGGATCATTCGCTTCTACTTTGCCATGGATATGATGTCTCCCCTCCACCAAACAAGATTTGGAGACAGTCAGTTTTAGTACTCCTCAGGCTCCCCTGCTTGTCAGCCTCTCCTACCCATATCAATCCTTTTGACTACCTAGGTTTGCATTTATTACATCTGCCTTTGTCTTCTTTATGGCTGTTTGAATAGGCTTATTTATTTCCTGCTTCTTATAATACATGTGGTTACAGTGTGGAAGATACCATGCCGTTGTGATTTTTTTCTTTTTATACAGGGGGAGACATTCCACACAACTTTTCCCTATCAAAATCTCTCACCTTTATTAATTCCATTAAAGGTTGCCTACTGCTTTGTAGTCCTGTGCTGACTGAACTATTTGATTAGAAGGTAATCAATGTGAAAGAGCACTGACATTAACATCACTATACAATGTTCCACTAAGAATACTGCCCCCCACCCTTGGAGTGTACCAAGTATCATGTTGTATCGTTTCTACACAACTATATGTGTCAGTGTGTACCTTAAACTCCTTTTGACTTTCTTTTCTGTGAGACCTTCACCATATGATTATTCCTACCCCCCCCCCCTTTTTGGACATATAAAAAAAATATCTGTCTCTTGGAAATAATCAAAGTAAAGCAAAGAGATACTTTAGCACATCTCTCTCTCTATTTTGCCATTCAGTCTAACAAGATACAAATTATTATTTTAGTACTAATTTTCTGCTTACTATCCATCTCCTACTTCATTCAATGGTCATCTCAGGGTCATAACTTCTGATGTTCTAGTTTGTTGTTACTAAAGTAATTCCATTTTCTTGGGTAAAGTAGTTTGCCTTTTAAATAGTGAGAATGAGTCCATTGGTCTGCCAGTACGTACTGCTCATCTCTGGTAGGTAGCTGCTGTAAATTAAAATTGCTAATCTCCCTGGCACCACGTCTCTTATCTAGTTCCTGTTTTGCTTCTTCTGATGCTTCAAATGTCTTCAGTCCATCAGGAGAAATATTTTTATTGTGGCTGGTTAGATTAGTTTAAATCTAATCCCATTTACTTTACAGGTTGTTTGGACAGGTAGAAAACATGCCCTTCACCTTCTGGTTGTCACAGAAAAGTCATTGTCTGCAAATACCCTAGCTTTGTACCTGGCGACTGTATCCTTGGTTTCCAAAGTTGGATCAGAATGTTTTCTCGGAGAAAGAGGGCAGCAAATCTAAATATTATTTTGCTCATTATCTTTCTGTTGCCTTTCTGTCCATGGATATTATGAATGGTCCATCGTCTCTTCCCTCAAGACCCACTAGTATCCTGCTGAGTCTGATGATTGATCTTCTGGGTTATTGATTGTAGCATCTAGGTAGTCTAATTTAGTTCAGCCATTGCAATCTTGGCCTTTAAAGTTTCTTCTTGTCAATGAGGTTTCACAATGCATTTGAGTCATCATTCACCCCTTCTGTTATTTCTTTCAACTCCGTCTTCTTGTTCATGTAGGCATCTAATCTAGCAATCATCTCTTGCATCTCTTTGAATATTGTATTTAAATTAATGCAAATTCTAGATCTGTCTCCTTTGCCCACTGTAGAATCACAACTAACTCCATGCTGATATCCCTGGGAAATTCTGGCCAAAAAATCCACTTCTGATTTTCATCATAGGAAGGCCCAGTAGCTACACTTGTTAGGGGTTTGTTCCATACAGTTACTAGGAATCCTGGAAATAGGCTCACACCTTTCAAACTATTTATCTACATGTAATTAGAGGAGCACTTGCTTTTCAGTGTAAACCTCTCTGGGCCATATCAGTAATCATTTGACACATGGGCTAAATTGGGAGAGTTTGAATGGGTTTGAGGGTTTGAAAATGTATAAAGCAATGCACTGTATTTTTTTTTTTTGTTGTTGTTTCTTTTGTTTTTGTGTGTGTCTCTGTGTGTGAGTGGATTTAGATGCTAAGTTATATGAAAGAAGGAAATAGTTTTTTCCTCATTTTGATATACACCCGTTTTGCAACAACTGGATGCACTGATGTTTAGCTTAGCAGGCCAAATATTAGATGACTTATAGGAGGGTGAAAAAAGACAGATATGCTAATGGCACTGCTTTTTCTACATCTGCTACCAAGGATTTTCATAAGTTGTGGGAATACAGGATTGTACTTTTGTTACCTAGGAGTTTCATGAATTGTTGGAGTGCAGTGATCACAACTGTTTTTTTCTAAAGAAGCAGATCTGTGTTCACTCTATACTTCTGAGGGAATGTAAGAATGGTGCAAAGATGAAATTCTGTCTGTGGCTAAACTTTATGCTTAACAGATGTTTTCAGAACCTAAATCTGTTTGTAAGTACCTTGATGAGCAGGCCTAGTTCTGTGTTGGACTTAGATACAACTTTGTGGCTTTGAAATGATAAAAACAGGCAGTATGGTGTTGCATGAATGGCTTGCAAAACAGGGATGTAGACATTCGGCTAATTAAATTTCTGTGGAAAAGGGTGCTAAATTTGATATGCATAACTGGCATACCCTTACATTGAGTAATAACAGTTACATGATTCTATTGAAAATCATACAGTTATATTTGCTGGCATATCACATGAAGTTTTACTGGGAATGTTGTACAATGTTAAAGGGGAAATATTATAATTTTATTTTTTTTAAGTAGGTGGTTGACAGTATTGTCCAGAGGACAGCAATGAAAAGATTGTAAGATGGTATTACAAAAGCATCTGATAGTATTCATCACGGGCAGATGGGGCACATCCTGTAATCCATGTGACGGTGGTCTGAAAATCCATACATTGTTGGAAACCATTTATGATAATAATTAGGCTACAGGTGTCAGTTAATTTAAACCTATTAAAAGAGAAAAGGGTATTTGCCAAGGCTGCCCATTAAGAGGTACTCTTTTTATCTTGCTTATAAATGCCTGGCAGTTAGCACAGAGACTTAAGGCTGCAAGTTGCTTACTGTAGTCAAGGGTACCAGGCATGAATCTCATCTCTACAGATTTTCACAGAAGGTTCCGATTTTTCCTTATATTTCTGCTCTGTTCTTCATAAAATTTCTGTTTTTCTGGCAAATCACTGATGATTGAAATCACTAAATAATATCATGCACTTGGGTTTCAGACTTCATATCCTTCAAGAAATGCATGCACACACAAACCCTGTTATTCTAGTAAAAGTTTATAAGAGCATTATTTAAACTCTGTCTCTATTTCTGGGCATTTTGCCCCCATTATTTTAGGCTTGGTCTAGATTTCTTGTGCTAAGAGGGTGACAGGTATGAGTTTGATTCCTTCCACCTCAACTTGCCCACTGTATGTTTCTGAGCAAGTCACTTCTCTAGACAATGCTCTCGGGTCACCACTGAAAAGAGACATGTGTCCAGTTGGCTTATCTGGTTAAGAAATAAATAAAAATGCTATTTTTCATATGGTCCTTGGATGTTCTTCTGAAACATGTATCATTTGCAGGGACACAATGCATTTTTCATTTGTTTTTTGCCTTATGCAGATGATCTGATTCTTTTGGTAAAGGACAGAAGGTGTGTGATAAAAGTTTTGAAAGTAGTGAAACAATATTTGCTTTAAGATGATTTTTGTATTAAATGTATGGAAATGTAAAAGGTTTAATGTGTAGATCACACAGATCCTTTTCTGTGTTTGTATTTTCCTATTCTCCAGGTCTCTGTCACAGCACGGGATGATGTCCCTTTTTTTGGACCAGCACTCCCAAATCCTGCTGTCTTCAAAAAGGTAGGTTTCTAGCATCCTTCACTACATGCCACATACTGTCTCCAAATTTCTGCACATTTCTGCTATAGTTGTTACAGTTTCTAAACAGGAGGAGTGTGCAGGCAATACATCTAGGTTATTCCTTCCTGAAAAGGGACATGCACTAAATTTTGTTTTAACTAAACTAGGCATATGCAGCAATAAACAAAGACATCCTATACAAAAAGTTATGAGTTATACATATAAAGGCACCATACTTCTGCATTTTGCTATATAACCTCAACTGATTTAATAACTATTTATATTATTTAAAGTCAAAATAAGTATTGTGCTTTCAGGTCCATGAAGTATTTTCAATAATCAATGAATTTCTGCAAATTGCAATTTAGGACAAAAGCAACAGAAACCAGAAGGTATGCCACCCACTAAGGATAAGCATTCAGAACCAAGATGTTTGGTCTGCTGACAGTCAGAAAACAAAGCTTTTCATGCTACCAATAATCTAACGCTGTGAAAAAAAGGCCTTATTTCAAGCATTTGAAGGTCAGGGAATAGAGAACTGACTGTCCTAATATTGTTCCAAGAGTTGAGGTGTGATGCTAATAAACAGCTATGGCTGCAGGATAGACCCATAACCGAGGCATGAATCTACAAATTGGAGCACAGATGTCAGTAAGGCAGAGTGTATTTTAAACTAGTTGTGACCCCCAGTGTGATCATCAAACCTCATTCCTCCTGACTAACATATTCATTATTTCCTATGTCCAACCTTCAGATTACACCAAGAGAGAGAGAGAGAGATGAGGACTAGGTGGTTGCAGCCATCATCCTGCAGTAGTTATATATTTTGCTTTATGCTGTCAGCTCCTGCGTTTGGGACCCCTTTAACTTCTCCCAATCCAAAATAGGCTGATATGAGAGGAAGAAAAGTGTTAATGTCTTTGGAAGAAAAAGAGGCGGGGCTGTCATAAGCATTGGAAGTGGCCCATCTCTTCAGTTACTGCAGAATTTAATGAACAATACAGCTTGATTCATAATATTTCTAATTTACAGCTGGCTGAACATGATGTTTCCCTGTTAGATAATGGTTTAAATTTTGTACCAAAGGTACAAATTTCATAGTGTCAGTATGTGAATGACCTTAAGGAATTTTGTCATATAATTAATTTATATTTGTTTTTTGAGAACACGGAAGGGTCTTTGGGTTATTCATTTAGGTTTAAGACATCTACTTTTAATCCTCTGTGTAACAAAAATGTTGCAAACTTTGAAAAAGTTATTATTAAAGAATTGCATTTTAATCACTATTTATATATTGACAAGTTTCATAATTTAACTAAAAGACAGAGAAATTCAATTAAATCTGTTAAATAAATTTGTTAGAGTCAGACTGTAAAAATCATTGAGTTATTCAAACACAATGTCAATCAATAACAAACAATAATGCAGGAAAGCTAGAGCATCTCTAAGCTAATGTACATTAGGAGGCAAAAAACCATACACAAAGTTTGTATAGAATTTTGACTGCTTTATTGACCAAAACACATTGGTTATATACATTTCATTATCAGTTTTGCCCACCTCACTGGTGTGGCTAGTGACAGGGTCTTTACATCATGGCTATTCATAAAAACTGCTGATCTTGTGTTTTTCAAAAAGTCCTTTTCCCATGAGAAAGTTGCAGCCTTGCAGACAGCTGGTCAGTCACGATGACCTCCTGAGGATGTAGCCAATTCAAGGTACTCTGATTAGTTCAAATACAATAGATGTAAGTCTTCCTTAGAGCCTTCTTTTGTTTCTCTTGTCCCCAGCTGCGCACTATCAGAGATAGTGCGCACAAGGCTACTTCCCTGGTGGAGGCATGAAAGGAAGACTTACATGCAAACAGATTTATTATTTTCCAACTTTCCAAAATAATCTTTACTTGAAAGACATGAGCCAGACTGCATCTGCAAGCTGCCAAGGTCAAATTTCTGATTACACTGCAGCTTGTGCTTCAAGCAATAACATGCAGGTTTATTTCTTATTTTATACTAGCAAGACAGAATTAAATGCATTACCTAACTTTTATGAATTTAAGTACATTTATTCCTAACCAAAGCACACATTTTTCTATATATTTGATCACACAATTCATATATGTTTGAATGATTAAATGCACATCTTCCTAAGCAGCACACATTGTAAATATATTTTTCTAGGTAGGATGTATGTAAACATATTTTCTAAGCAGTATGTAAATATATTTTCTAAGCAGTATGTAGATTTTTC
Organism: Protopterus annectens; assembly: GCF_019279795.1. NCBI lineage: Eukaryota > Metazoa > Chordata > Ceratodontiformes > Protopteridae > Protopterus > Protopterus annectens. The sequence continues at coordinate 344,210,988 of NC_056741.1, read as the reverse complement.
TAACATTCTCCCTCCTTTTAATGCATTTAATACTATATGAAACATAAACAGTGTTAGTTCATTTCTTAGCCTTTTCCTTTCATGGAGTTTCAGCTAAGTAAGTCATTTGTTTTATATTTTAGAAAAAGCTTCATTTGAAATTAATCTTTTAATTTCAACACTTTGGTAAAGAGTTTCAGTAGCAAATATATCAACAAAAATTTTATTAATCTTTTCATGCAGGGAATTTCACAGTAAACACATGTTCCTATTAGGAGTATACCCACACAAATGGCAATTAAATGTTTAATAGGATGGAACCCCACCCCCCCCAAACAGATTCTGGAAAAAGTCCGTCAGTGGGTTTTGGCCCTGGTTTAGTCATTGCTGATACTTGCTGAATTACCTCTAGGTGGTCATTGATTTCATGTTGGTTGTCTGGAATGTACGCACAGCATTCTTCTTCGTGTACCACCTCTTGCCGCTAGGGTGAAGTAAAGAGCCATTCGATTTTGTAGCACAACAGTTTTTATTGCATTCAGTTCATTAGTCACCAATTCTAGGGTGGAAAAAGTTGCATTGTTCATGACTTTTTGACAGCTTTCTCAGCTCCCAGATCGATTTGACTGCTCCATAGGCTGGTGGCATTCCTGCCCTGGATATAACACTGTTGCCCAAGTTCATATGAGTCAATTTACTTTTTGTCTTTCACTGAATTATGGCCTTTTCAACCAGCTTCGATTTTACCAACTGGATTCACAGGTTTTTTTCTCACTGGACTTTCAGATTCTCGAGCTGTTTTCCTTACGTTTAGATTTTACCCAAAGGTAATTCTGCAGTATGTCTTATTGCTGAAACCAGATAACCCAAAAACAACTGCGGACCAATTCTCAGGTAACCATTTATATGCCTTTTTCCCACAAATAAAATCATTACTTTGGTACTGATACGTGTTATCCCTGCATGAAACATTTTCCTATTCCTAATAGACAATTGCTTAGTTAAGACTAGATTGTCACATACTGCATTTAATGTAGTTTTCATTGAACTCAGATATGAATCATGGTTTGTATTACAAACAGTACCCCCACTTTTGACTTTAATGTAACATTTATAAGACATTGTTATATTACCATTACTCCAGCCCACCTGGAGGGTATTACTCTCATACAATTTCTTTTTGTGTGAACAGGTAAAAATAAAGCAATTTTGTCCTGTGATCTCACAGTGCCTGTGTCAAATAACAGGTTTTCCCAAGTTTCATTTATTCCCAAGGGACAGCAGACATTAAAAGTCCTCCATATGCTGTGGGTATTGCAGTACAGACCCAGCAATTTGAAACGTTCATAGTCTCTACATAAACTCGTTTCATAGCCAGGTATGTGTTAAAGTTTGGGTGCCAGTCTGTAGCCAGTCCTTCATCACGTTTTATTAATTTCACTTCTGTAGTTATATGCAAGAAAAACCATAACAACAAAAAGGTTACTACAAACATAGTTATTAAGTGTATGATCAGTAGGCCAGTGAACCAGTGTCTCTGGGGTTGTTTCACATTTTTATTCATTCTGCCTCTGGCCATTCTGATCCTGTGGTATGTCCAAACTAAATTTCTTAACAGGTTTGCAATGGGTTAAATGAACCCAAGATGATCTCTCAGCAATTTTACTGCAGTGGTGTTGCCAACAGTGCCTGGTACGGACCTTCCCACCTTGGACTCGCCCAGTTCTTTCTCTTTATGACTTTCAGCCAAATCCAGGACCCGGGTCAGCACGGCTTCTGGTTTTGTTTCTTGTTTATCTGAAAAGAGTTCAACTGCAAAACAGTCTTATTTATAACAGTTTCTTTATTCAATTAGCTAGTGAACTGTCAGCCTCCAGCCCTGCAGGCATGAGAGCTTTTACTGAGGCACATAATATGCCTTTCCAAATACTACTTTAAAGGGATCAAATCCTTTACATTTGTTACTGTTTTTCATGCTCAGCAATGCTAGAAGTAAACAGCAAATCCAATTCTTCTGAGTCTTACTCATCAACTTTCTTAACTTGTTTTTTTTAAAATCCCATTGTACCTCTCCACCAGTCCTGCTGACTGTGGGTGGTAAGCACAGTGATTCCTTAAGGAAAAGCTTCTACCCATTTTGAAAACATATCTATGATCACTAAACAGTATTTTTCCTTCACATTTATTCAACTCTATGAAGTCCATACAAATAGTATGGAATGGATATGGTGGTGTAGGAAACTCCTTGCTTGTTTTAAATGCTCCTTGTGCATGGTGCTTTGTTACAAGTATGACAAGCTGCACAAAATTTTATTGTATAATTTATGTATCCATATGTTTGGAATATTTTATTTACTAACTGTACCATTCCCCCTGTTGAGACATGGCTCTGCCCATGGCTCAACAAAGCTGCATTTTTAAATAAATTAGACGGTAATATTAAATTGCACCTTGTTTTACCCAGTTTTGTTTTTTTTTGCTGTTGTAGTAAGCATTTGCATTGTTTTTAACATGTTTAAATCTAAAATCTCAAAGGGCTGTAATTTCTCAAAAAATAAAGTTCCTGAGTCTGAGGCTGCTTGCTTTGCAGCTGCATCAGCTCGTGCATTACCTTTGAAATCTTATCCTGTTGTTTTGTATGAGCTACACATTTACAAATAGCTACTTTGGTAGGCAACTGAATAGATTCTAATAGCTCCAAAATAAATTGCATGATTAATAGGTCTTTCACTGGATGTAATCATCCTCTATTTTCTTTATTATTGTGCAAACACATGCACTGTAGAAAAAGCATACTGATTATCAGTATATATGTTTACTTTTTGCCTTTTACTAAAATACATGCTTCTGTCAAAATTACCAGTTCTGCTGCTTGAGCATACAAGTTGTGTGGCAAAGTTTGTGCTTCTAAATTTTTAGTGTCTGTAACTACTGCATACCCCACCAGATTTTTCCTGTAGGACCCTTCTGCATGAGCCATTCACGTAATATGTCACCTCAGCATTGTCCAAGGGCATATCTGTAAGATCTTGTCTAGGTAAAGCTAACTGTTTATATGAGGTTGACTCAGCAGTATGGTCATACATGAAAGATGTCTAGCAGGAGAAAGGTATGCAACTTTTTCTTGTGGCAGAATTATTGCAACTGCATGAGGCATTCTCAATGTGAGAGGGTGGAATAACACCATTGAGACTGAAGCCTGTACTGCCATTGCTGCTGCAACTACTGCTTGTACACAGTGAGGCAAAGATTGCACCACTGGGTCTAACTGTAATGAATAGTAAGCTATGGGGCATTGCTTATCCCCATGTTGCTGCTTTAATACTGATGTCATGTACCATTGCTTACAATCTATGGTCTAAAAAAACGTTTGTGATAACTTGGAAGTCTTAAAACTAATGAAGAAGCTATTAACTGCTTCAACCTGCAGAAAGCCATTTCTGCTTTTGTTTTCATTGTAAAATAATTTGGTACCCAGTTCCAACAAAAATTAGTTGTACCTAGGAAAGACATTATTTCTTTTTTAGTTGTTGGTTTGGGTGCTTGCAAAATTGCTGTTTTTTTTTCCCTTTTCTCTTTTCCCACTATTTAGTATTTTACCTTTACTGAATATCACATATTCCAGGTATCTAACCTGTGTTTTTTTCCCAAAGTTTGTAACTTACTCTTGTTTACTTTGTGTCCTTGTATTACTAAAAATTTTAACAATGCTACTGTATTCACCCTGCACTGCTGCTGGGTGCTGCTAGCAAGATGTCATTTACATAAAAGTAGTACTTGGCTGCCCCTGGTGGAGAAAACCCTGCCAGGTTGCTAGCCATCTCTTGTGCGAATATCGTTGGACTTTCACTATATCCCTGTGGTAGTCGTGTACGTATACCTTTTGCCCTGAAATGTAAATGCAAACCAATGCTGGCTGTCAGGGTGGATAGGTATTGAGAAAAATGCATTGCTAATATCTACCACAGTGAAATATTTCTGTTGCGGCTTCAAATCATTTAATAAGGTATGTGGGTCTGGCACCGTAGGTGCTCTTGGTATTACTGCATTATTCACAGCTTATAAATCTTGTACCATCTGCCATTCCCCGTTTGCTTTTTCTTAACAGGAAATAGGGTGTATCACATGGTGAATCAGGAGATTCTACCAGTACTCCTTTTTGAGTAATGCTGCTTATTATAGGCTTAATTTCTACTTTTGCATTCTTTCCCAAAATGTATTGTTTTTTCTGTGGTCTAAAAGCTGACTTTGGGGTAATTGTAACTGGTCCTGCTGCTTGAATAAGCCCTACATTTGACTTGCCTGTTGACCACAGAGTTGTTGGAATTTTACACAAGGCCTTTTCTTTTCTTTTAATAAAATGCTAATCAGCTGTCCTTACTAGATTGCAAGTGTACAGCTGTATGTGTCTGTGTCAACCAATTCAGTTTTGTTTTCATATCCCTTGTCCTGACATTTTTAAATCAGTCTGTTTTCCCATTTTGTTACCTTTTTTCCTAAGTCTGCCCATTTAAAACTTTTGTTTTTTGTCAAGCTGACATGTGGCAGTCTATTGGACTTATACAATCTCATGAACTCCTGAGGTAATGAACAGCTTACTACACTGTTTCCCTCAGTATCCCAGCATAAAGTTTGTAATATTAATTTGTCAGCAGGATTTTTACTTATATTTTTTATTAGGTCCTGGTGTGCTACAGTAGTATGGAGTACAATGTAACAAGTGCTGCTGATCAGTGTCAAGGGAGGGTACCTTACTGATGGCTACGTTTATCAGTTCTTTGGTTACTGCCCTGGACGAATCATAACTAGGTCCTGGCTGTACCAATAATAGGCTTCACCCTCTGATCACACCACAAGAGCATTCATTCGTCTTTGTGCTTCCATACCCTGCATGGTAGGAACTACTGCTATGCCAAATATCTGCACAAGGTCTTTTCCCAGTAAGTTTACTGGATATTTTGCAGAAACTACAATTTTACTTTTCTGAGTCATACCTGAAACAGGGTCAGTTATTGCTATATTATGGGAAAGTGGTTCCCTGTATAGCTGTCTATTTGCTGCTTTTACTAATATATAATTAGGTGATTTAGAATGTTTTGGTAACTTGGAGGGGTGTATCAAAGTCCGTGACGCTCCTGAGTCACACAGGAATTTGACCTTTCCTCCCTCCACCAGACTTCTGGTTTTGTATTTGCTAGGTAGAGCTCCAGGCTCAACAATGCTAAATCTAAAATTTTATTTTCATTTTTAGTCTTTACATCTGTTTGTACTTCCTCTATTCCCTCTACTACATTCACATTTTCTTTTTGTTTATTAACCTTTCCTGATGATTTTTGGTTATTATCACTATTATATAGTCAGTCCACATCTCCTTTATCTTCTGTTATTGCTTTCTTATTTTGTTTATAGTCCCTAGCTAGATGCCCTTTTTACCTGACTGTAATACAAATACTTCAGCTCCGTCTTCAACAGTGAAGACTTGTGCCCTTTTTTTTCTTTTTACTATTAAAGTGTCTTTCAGTACGTCTAGCATACTCAAGTAAGGCTTGCAGCCTGCTTGTTCAGTGATTTATCATATGCCTTGTAATAAAACTACTAACAGAGGCAATGCAACCTTTTAAAATGTATATATATATATATATTTTTTTAATTGTTATTTTAAGCATTTTAATAATCTAGCATAATATCCATCTACTGTCTCATTTTCCTGTTGTAGGCATTAATTAATGCAAGTCCAGTCTACTCTAAGTTTTCATTTTTCAGAGATTCTGTCTGTTAGACCTTTTACTCTGTTGTCTAAAAATGTTTCAGAATTTTTAAGCTTCTGTTTTTCTTTTGCCTGACGCCCTGCATCAGATTAAAACTTGTTTAAGGAGTTTAACTAGTGAAAGTTTATCTAGTTTACTATCAAATTTATAGTTGTTAACACATTTTGCAAAATATCTCACATTATCTGCTCTCTGTAATTGCATATATTTTGCATCTTCTGTTAGGGGCGGGTCACGTGACCCTTTAGTGCATTCGTTTCCCATGTCTCTGAAAGAAAAAAGAAGAGAGAGAGAGAGAGAGAGAGAGAGAGAGAGAGAAAAAACAACAACAGAACTGTTACGTAACCCTTTCTCTTGTACCACGTGGTATCTCTATTTCCCGTATTTACAGTAGTGTCTAGAATGACTGTTTACTTTGTTTTGCTTTATTTCCTGATCTATGACTCAAGATACAATACTTTGACTACCTCTCTCCCTGCTATCACAAACCTTAGCAATAGCACAGTGTAACCTGGTCCCTGATCTAAAACAAAAACAAAGAGAGGAATTCTGCTTACCCGAGCCTCCTGCTTATGTTTGATAGGCTTTTTAGGACCCAGTTTTCCGCTTTTCGGCCACAGATCAGATAAGTGGACAGCCTCTTTAGGCACGACAATTCAGTCGGAGGTCTTTCCTTCTTCTGCGCAGACTTCAATACCACCTATATATTCTGACCTGTAGCTTACCAAGGGAATTCCGGCACGATTAGGACCAAGATGTTAAATAAATTTGTTAGAGTCAGACTGTAAAATCATTGAGTTATTCAAACACAATGTCAATCAATAACAAACAATAATGCAGGAAAGCTAGAGCATCTCTAAGCTAATGTACATTAGGAGGCAAAAAACCATACACAAAGTTTGTATAGAATTTTGACTGCTTTATTGACCAAAACACATTGGTTATATACATTTCATTATCAGTTTTGCCCACCTCACTGGTGTGGCTAGTGACAGGGTCTTTACATCATGGCTATTCATAAAACTGCTGATCTTGTGTTTTCAAAAGTCCTTTTCCCATGAGAAAGTTGCAGCCTTGCAGACAGCTGGTCAGTCACGATGACCTCCTGAGGATGTAGCCAATTCAAGGTACTCTTATTAGTTCAAATACAATAGATGTAAGTCTTCCTTAGAGCCTTCTTTTGTTTCTCTTGTCTCAGCTGCGCACTATCAGAGATAGTGCGCACAAGGCTACTTCCCTGGTGGAGGCATGAAAGGAAGACTTACATGCAAACAGATTTATTATTTTCCAACTTTCCAAAATAATCTTTACTTGAAAGACATGAGCCAGACTGCATCTGCAAGCTGCCAAGGTCAAATTTCTGATTACACTGCAGCTTGTGCTTCAAGCAATAACATGCAGGTTTATTTCTTATTTTATACTAGCAAGACAGAATTAAATGCATTACCTAACTTTTATGAATTTAAGTACATTTATTCCTAACCAAAGCACACATTTTTCTATATATTTGATCACACAATTCATATATGTTTGAATGATTAAATGCACATCTTCCTAAGCAGCACACATTGTAAATATATTTTTCTAGGTAGGATGTATGTAAACATATTTTCTAAGCAGTATGTAAATATATTTTCTAAGCAGTATGTAGATTTTTCTAACAAAATCTTTGGGTAATAATCTTAATATCATTATTAAGAATGTTGAAGAAGGTGTGGCAGTGGTCCAATGTGATCAAATAAACCAAGATAAAGAGGCATATAGTTAACTTTTTGGATGCTCATTTTTATCATAAAATGGTATTAAAACCCACACAAAAGTGTAAGGTAGAACTTGATAAATTCCTTAAACAAACAATAGAAAAAGGAATGATTTCCAAAATAACTATTTCACACTTAATGGGATTGGACCTCTAAGCACAACAATTGAATATTCTACCTAAGACATATTAGGATATCGGTAATCCACCTGAGACACCTATAGTTTCAGGTAGAAGTTCCTTAATGGAACCCTTGTTTGCTTTTTTAACTAAAAAATGTGAAAACTGTATTACCCTTAGTATGATCTAGATTATAGGTCACTACTCAGTTTTTACAGTTACTGGAGGACTGCCAAATGGTTCAACAATGGTTTATGGTCACTTTGGATGTGCAACCTTTGTACACGACCATATGCTATTCAGCAGGTCTAATGGCAACTAATTATTTTTTAACTAAGCCTAAATGTTAGCGCCCCCCCCCCCCAGGTTTCAATATACTTTTGATTTGTTTAACAGAATGTGTTCTTACTTTTTTTATTATTATAATCAAGAATGTCTTTTACAGGTCAAGGGAATGACAATGAGGGTCTTGTTTGCCCCAATATTTGTGGGCCTGTTTATGGATTATGTTGAAGAGAATATGATTTATGACAGTCACATTATATTTTTGTATACAATGGATATGGTATATGTTGGTTTATACTGACTTTGGATGTGGCTGATTTGAAAGAATTTTTGCAATATTTGAATGATAACTGTTGGGGTTTACATTCATATTCAAAAGGTCAGACATGCAAATGTATTACAATATAAACCTCACAATGAAACAAGGTTACATGTTTCCTTTGTTACAACATATAGTTCCAACTTGAAAAAAATTTTGACAGGTTATTAATAAATATTGGAACATACTGTTAGTTGATCAGGATACAGCTGCTGTTGTGCCTTCTTAATGTCATTTTAGCAATAAAAGGGGATTTACTATGGAACAGGTTTTGTATCATTTATTCCCAAACAGACAAATAAAATATGAATAAGACATCAAATTACTTTGGAAGGCAATAAATTACATGGCTGTGTCCCTTGTGGGTATTGTTCTTGTTGTTCATTGTTATAAAAATAGTAACCCAAAAGTGTAACAACAAAAACTCCTCGAACCACCAGGCTAAAATAAAATGCTTTTAATCTAGCTTGAGAACAATGCTAAAACACAGTAAGCGCTTTCTGGAAAACACTGTTTATCAGAAAAAACTACCTCATTACAAACATGCTATTTAAAGAGAGTTGCATCCAATCAAAAATGAGATAAATGACCTACGCCCCTTATGGATAGGTTTCAATGGAACCACCCCATTTAGGCCAGGGCTCCTATCTGCCCTTAGATCAATAATCCATTGTACTTCACAGGACTCAGTATAATTAATAAGGTCACCTCCTCTAGGTTTAATATTAACTACTTATAAAACCATAAAACTAAAGGAGTGTCCATTATAATTACTGATATGTTGATATAAAGCATTATGTGTTACTTTAAGGCATATAGCTGAGAGATGTTTCAAAATCCTTTGTTTCAATTTACAATTCATTTTACCTACGTAAAATGAAGTACATAACAAACAGCTAGCTAAATAGATAACATTATTTGTTTGGCAGTTGGAATATAACTTGGGTAAAAAAATTATTTTAATTTGTGTGCTCTGCTCCTATGCTGTGCTGGATCCAAAGTCTTCTTAAGACACACAGTCAGTTTACTGCTGAATCAGAGACAGAGAGCTTTGCATGACTCCATCTGTAGTCTGTTTAAAGCACCAAGCCTTTCAAATTGCACACTGATAAAGAAATATATTTTGCAGCTATAAGCACAGTTACAGATAATTTATTTTATAACAAACAACACGTACTATTTCTGTCAGATTGTAGCATATATTTACAAAGTTTTCCTTCATTACAGATATGAATGATGACAAATACAAAATACCTCTCTCTGTCCTTCTCTCACATAACTGAATTACAACAATTGTTATATAGAGTGCTAGTCACGCACATAGATGTTGTATTTCCTCTTGGTATGTTTTTTGGCCTTCTGTGGGAAGTCACATAATGTCTGTTTTTAGACTTTTCTATTGTCCTGTCAGCAGTTCTGCTGATGTGAAAATGTACAAATGCACACAATCAGAATAACAGAAATATGAAAGGAAACATCTGTTCTGTTTCTTCTGAAAAAACATCACATATTGCTGAATTTATAAAAAAGGATGTCTGTTAATAGATATTTGTTCTGCAAACATGTGAAAATCATGTAATGCTTGCTTTCCAATATTGCTCTGTTAGGCTTTTTTTCTTTCTGATGCTGTGAAGAGAAGCCTGTCTGTTATACATATAGTATGAATGCACATTTTACATTGCTAAACTCTATACATATATTCAAGCAAACTTTTTATTCTATGCTTTATCTTTCAGCATATTTACAACAGAATTAATTTCAGCCTTATATTCATAATATCTAACAATTCCCTCTATTTTAAACATACTCAAAACACTTTATACTGATATGTATTTTTGATCACATTATATAGAAAACACATTAAGAAACAAAACCTTTAGTCTTCTTTTGATACAAGTCAAAATGCAATTTTACACAGTTAATACAATGAAAACATGTATTACTACCAAAACTGAATGCATTTAACAACTTTTTCTTTTGCAGACCATTTTGTGAAAATATTTCATCAATAATGAGCTGTGTCTGCTTTCATTTTATTTTTTAACTTGATTAATTTATTCTTTTGCAATTACAAAATTTAATTTATGACTTAGAACTGTTCCATTAACTATTTGCAACAGTTGAATTAACTATAGGAGACAAGAACTATGTGCTACTGCAAGTATTTATACACTGCTGAAAATATACAGTTTCAATGTCATTTTAACCATAACATTGTGGTCATGTTTCTGAACTGTCCATACACTTTAGTTGACAGTGAAGTGTACTCTGAAGAATGCTATTTACATATTAGTCCATTAGCTGTATGAATACAATATTTTAATGAGACTCCAACTTAAAACCAGTGATAATATTACTTTTGAACTTATTACAATGTATTTTGTATAGTATGTATTTACACAGACCATTTGCTATTCATGCATTTCAGTCTAGTAGGTACCCTGAAGCCATTTTTTCTTTATATATTCATTTCTAGACATTAATTTAATTTGCACTGAATTCTTCTGTATTTGTACATACAAAGACTATCATTTGTATTGAATTCTTCTGCATTTGAACATACAAAGACTGTAAAGTACATTTAGTCTAATCTTACAAATTTAATAACATTAATATTAAACAAAATATTGGAAAATTCTTATGTCTCTTTAGAAACATCTAGTGGAATTGGCACCAAAGGCATATGTCATGTTATTTTAAACTACATACTCAGCAATTAGAAACATTCATGCCTTTTTTATGCCAACATTGTTTTGTCAAAAACATATTAAAAATAGTGACCATTTTTGTGCATTTTTTTACATATCTTTACTCTCTCTTGTATAGCTGTAATAAAGCAATTTTAAATCATCTCTTGTATAGCTTTGCAGTTTAACATGTTGCAAATACAATTTAATACTAAACAATACAATAATAACTGGCATAAAATATCTTGGACTTTCAGATTTAATCTGTTTACTAATATTTCTAATGCATTAATACCTGTTTTTCCCTCCCCCTAAAAGAGTATTGTCAAGAAGGAATGAGATATTTCTTCCTGTAGCTTTATTTCAGACCTTTGTTGTTTATTTTTTTCTGTAGCTTTATTTCAGACCCTTGTGCAGTACTGCTTATACAGTCAGTGTAAAACTGAGAAAGTGCCCCTCCCCCTGTAGTATATTGCAGTATTGTTTATTTGCTTTAGAATGTACACCAGCCCAATACTTTGGCCACACATCTGCTCCACTAGGCTATCAAACTATAGACCCCTGTCTGATTTGATACACCCTCCTGCACAATTGATTTGAACTGTATGTATATTATGACCCATCTGCTGGCTGTACTTGATGCAACTGAGTTTTTTTCTTTTAACATTTACTTGCAAATAGATTATCAGTGACATCTATGCACAATTGTGACATTTTATTACAATTACCAAATAGTGTTGCATGTAAACATTTTAACAATTATGTTTAAATAACAATAATGTTTTAGAAAAACTCAAGCTACTTGTCTGGCAATCAGTCTTGTTGTTTATCTTATCTTTCCAACATTTCCTGTAACTATTCATCTAGTCTAGGAAGGTCTGAGCTCACATTTTATACTCTATAAACTATAGTTAATTATTTTGGCATTTTCCTTTAATTTGATTGTGATTTGCATAACTATGCATTTATACTGCATAAATAGACATTCCCCGGGATTCATGAAGCTCGGCGCAAGGATGGCGTTAGCCTTGCGCTGACCGTCCGGCGTAGAGATGGCGCAGCAGCACCACATGCATATTAATGAAGGCGCGTGGCCATAATGGCCACATGCATAGGAAATGTGTATGAGTGCAGGGGGCGTGTCCAAGCACTGCACTGAGGCGTGATCATATCGGCTGCATACGCGCAACCTAAAATGCTGACTAGTACAGCCTGCCTCCAATAGTAATCACTCATGTCAGTGTCCGTGGATACTGAAATGTATGCAAAGCATATAAGACAACTTGCGAACACCACAATAAGAAGTAAACACAAAAGCACGTAGCTGAATATTGAGTCCCCATCCCTCGAACAAAGATATTTAAAACCCCGTGCCCGTATTCTATTGTAGTGTCGCTAGTTATACTAAGTGGAAGCGAAACGCATTGTGTTAGCACGCCGTCAATTGCCAAGCCTAGCCCAATGGTATGGGTTACCACCTGTCCCACATTGTGAGGGACAGTCCCCCTCTAGGCAGCTGTGTCCATACCAAATTCATAATAAATGTGAAATGTCCTGCGATAGTAGGACATAATTATGTCCCATATGTTATGAAATAGTCCCATACAGTATGTATGTCCATATATAAAATACCTATATGTTACAAGAAACAGAATAAGCAAGTAAATGAAACAGAATAAGCAACTACACTGCCACAACAATAAAAGCTTATATGTAGGCATGAAACTAAAGTACTATCCTTTGTAATGACCATGGGTATGTGTTGGCCTGTAAACTCAGATGTGTGCCATGAAAATGTCCCATCCAGGTCATATGAAAATGTGGCAACCCTACCAATGGTCAGAGCATTCGCCAAATATTTGCCCATTCATGGTCCAAGATGTCCTTGCCAGGATAGCCCATAGATGAACGGGTATTACCCGTGTCTACCTACCATGTCATGAAAGATAAGTATTTGCGAGTACCTATGTGCGTGACGTACATCATGTGGTTGATCTGAAATGTCAGTGTAGACCTCACAACCATATTGGTCCCAGAGATATGTAGTGTACGCAATGTGTTCTGTTGACTGTGCCATGGGCCATCAACTAGAGAAGGGATGAATGTTGTTTGTGGAATATGGGGTTGGGGGTGATGGGTAATGTAATAATTCACCAAGGGGAGACTGGTTTGGATGCACAATAGGTGAACTGGAGGTCTACGAGGGAGTGGTGGGTGAATCAGGAAGATAACCAAAGAACAAATATACACATCCGCAATACAATCCCACAAACATGTGAACATTAAAATGTGCAATACACATGTACAGAAACGTTACCGGCACATACCCACATAATGGTGTGGCCTAAACTGAGCCATCCAACCCCAACAAACCTGGATACATAATTGAATACCCATCATCACCTTCACAGCACACCATCCCCCCTTCCTGAACGTCCACCAAAACCAGCCATACTCGGCCTGCTAGATAGGCGTGGCCTTATCTGCACATAGTGACCCCTACCCATATCTAGTAAGCAGTCTCACCCTAGGCATTCTCAGGATTGCAAACTATGTATCCCTTGCATGTATAACCCTACCTTAGAGCCGTAAAGCAAAGATGGTCATCGGTCCTCACAATTTTTGGATATCCCTCATAAGATATGTGTCTGTTCTAAACATTAGACTTGGTGTCACGACATGATGTCCAGTCCTGTATACATCTGGACACAAGTTGTATGAGCAGTAGTTGTCCACAAGACTGCTCAGCCTCCAGCCGGTCCTGCAGAACCTACGACCCGGGATTAAACACCTGACAGTGATGCACGTCTCCCCACGTGCATTATCGGGAATATATACCTTACATATTCGCATAGTGGCAGTCTGATATAGGGTGCTTAAGGCACTTTAAAGCAGACATAAATAGGGTTACCACCTACCCCACCTTGTGAGGTATTAAACACCTGACCGTGATGCACGTCTCCTCACGTGCATTATCGGGAATATATACCTTACACATTCGCATAGTGGCAGTCTGATATAGGGTGCTTAAGGCGCTGTAAAGCAGACGTAAGTAGGGTTACCACCTGCCCCACCTTGTGAGGGACAGTCCCTGTTTGGGCAGTTGTGTCCAGACCAAATATAATACAATGGCAAATGTCCTGTGATTCTAGGAAATATGTCCCGTATTTCATGTAACAGTTGCATAAAACAGTTAATTGTGTAAAATATTCAAAGTTACAAGAAACAGATGAAGCAAACAAACTGCTACAAGAATAAGCATTCATTTAGGCAAATAAGTAAAGTTCTAACCTTTGTGCTAACCGTGAGTATGTGTCGGCCTGTAAGGTCTGATGTGTGTCCCAAAAATGCCCCACTTTGGCCATATGAAAAGGAGGCAACCTGAGAGATAAGCAGGTATGCAAGTGTGTATGGCCGATGGTAGGTGGCGGCGACTCAACGGCATGGGAAATGTAAATGAGCATGTAGGTGTATATGCATGTGTACGTACAGACCGATACACACACACACACACACTCATATCTATAGATATATATATATATATATATATATATATATATATATATATATATATATATAAATATATGAAGAATGAACATGGTCACAATATAGGAAATCCCTGTAATAATTAGTGCTGTTATATATCAGGATGGCCATAGGTGAGCACACCTCTGCATCCCCAACCATAGGTAGGACGCTAAAAGTGGAATTAATGATCGCCCCTTGCTAAGTCTGACTTTCAACTAGGTACAGGGCAGTCCCAGTCCCCAGTCTGACAAGCCTAAACCCAGAAGGCCTATGAACACCCTGGCAATTGAACACACATATGTGCCAGGACTATAGGTTGTAGAGGTCTGAATATCCTCGGAGTGAGTCAACATGCGGCACGAGTCCAGAGCAGTAGGGAATAGGGAATGATGCATGTGTAGTAGTGTGTGTTTTCCCAACAGGTAAATGGATGCCTGCTGTGTAAGTGAAGTGATGAGGTGTGTGTTCGGGTAACTAAGCACCATGGGTATACATATAAATGAGGCAGAACACCAATAGTGTAGTGGTTAGAGCATCTGCCTAACGAAAAGACATTCACGGTTCAAGGTCGACAATAGCACATATCATTTTCCTTATAGAATTAATGTTGCTCTGCTGTAAAGCCAACATTTAAACATGTAAAGGTGAACATGTGTATTGCATGGGATTATTAACCAGTTTCTTTCAATCAAAGTGGTATTGTCATAATGTATAAGGCACAAATAAGCATAAATAAGCGACAGTAAACATATGTAACGCACAGTAAGCATAGATGAGTGCACCTGCGCAGGTGTAAGCGGCTCCCAGCATAGGAAATGTATGTTTGTATGTACAGATGCAATATATATATATATATATATATATATATATATATATATATATATATATATATATATATATATATATGTACACACACACACATATGCGTGTATAGATATATATCTATATACATGAGAAATTATATATATATATATATATATATATATATATATATATATATATATATATATCTATAAAGAATGGACGTTGTAACAGTAAAGCATATACAAGGGATGTGGAGGGAATCAAGAGCAATATTGGTATTGTAAAGTGCTTTCAGTGTACATCATAAAAAGCTGCCCAGGAGTGAGCAGAGCACCGCTACTCACACCACAGGCAGGGTATTACCACTGGGAGTAACATCGTTGAAATGCTAGGTCTACTTTACACGCAGGCGGAATGTAGTCCCATGCTGGGACCTCCAAAAATTGGAAAGCGCAAATGGCTGTATTCCATAACACCAGGAAAGGCACGTATGTGCAAATATACATGGCAGGAGACCCTGTGAATACACGAGGCAAAACAGAATGTGTGTAGGGTCCCAAAAGCTCTGGAAAGGGAAATGTGTAAAGGTGTGTCATGGCTGCGATAACAAGTGGATAATGGATGTTACGCCTATACATTTAACACAGGTGGGGTGGAGGAACTATGGGTATGCAATTATGGATCCAGGCATGCCAGGGTTGGATGGGCCGGTTCTAATAGACTGCCCCGTGGAGGTCAGCTAGGTCGTAATAGGTATATATGCAAACTCACATGCAGACAACAATATATGTTGACGTACAAATTCCGTAACACATGCATTCCATTTGTTGACATAAATAATAGGAATGTGCCCATACAAACATCGACAGTACATGGAATAATAAGCTGTGCAGAAGAGGGTTGGGTTGAATCACACTATCACATTCCAATTACCATCGATAATCCTTACATGAACATATAGCGACATCTTGCAAACACCAAAAAGCTTCCACAAACCAAAAACAGGGTAAGGAACATCAAACTCGAGCCTCGAGAAAAGTCCACTGGTTTATTGAACCAAACTGCTAAAAGAAAGACAGTGATACTCCACTTAAAACCACTGCAAACAAAGGGTATGTAAAGCGCTTTTCGTTCGGGTTAATACCCGAACTTCATCAGACAACTTTTCAAAGTGAACTGCCTAGTGCTGAGGCTAAAATAACCTCTCCTTTTTAAATGCACCTATCAGAGAGCTTATTGCCAGTACATCATTTAGTGAAGATACATAGTGTCAATTTAAAGTTGTACTACGTTCACATTCATCACTTGACATCAAAACAACATCATCTCAAAATTGCTGTCTTCATAAATGTTGTTTTCCCACAAGGCACACGTCAGTAACAAAAAAATAATAAAAAGTAAAAAGTAAATAATAAGCAGTAAGTAAAAAATAATAAGTAATAAATAAAAATAAAAAGTGAAAAAATAAAACGTAAAATGTGTAGAAAGAAAAATAAAGTAAAATTAATTTTCTTTCCTTGACACCATTTTAACATTTTCACATCAGAAAGAGTTGCCACAGTGGCTAAAAACAAATAACTGTCTAAACACAATGTGAGACCCAATTCTTCTAGTTTTTCACATTGTAACAGTACTTTAAACCAAGTAAGCATCATATTGTAATATTTTCTTGTCTTCTATAAACAAGTCTCAGTCAGCTAAGGGAGTTTTTTTAAAAGTTTTCATTAGTGTTGTTATTAGTATAGTAAGTTAGCGTCAGTAAAGTAAAGAAAACACACCTTGTTAGCCCGATTTAACTATTTGTCAGTAGCATCTCGCCACCCCAATAGGAATGCTCAAGTAGTGTGGACCTAACTGTACATGGTGGACTCCTTTCCCCTCACTAACTTATTCCATCAAGAGTAACTAGTCAGTGCAGGTCTAATTTAATCTACGCCACTCACAACCTAAACATTTCTTTAGCCGACAAGAGTTTTGTGTCAACCCTTATGTCATCCCAATGTGCTATTGCCCTTATGAGGCGAAAGACTAAAGACCATTTTGTCAAAGGAAGGTACACTGTAGTTGAGACCTCTCACTTGTAATGCTGTATTAGCCTAGTAGGTGTTCACCTCACCTTTAAGTTTTGAATAGGTGTTTCCTTACTCCCTGGTCACCTAAGGAGACTTTTTAGTTTCAAAATGCATGCAATCGAACAGGAGTCATTGATTCGGTTCGGTGCATTGAGCCTAATCTGCCAGTTTAATTCACTCTTCTCCAAGAGTAACTGAATCAAACTGGTATTTACCTGTCCAGGACCAAACGCCCGCAGGTCCATACTTGAAATGACCTTGAATTTAAAGGAGTGCCCCTCGTGGCAGTCGCAATGTTTTGCCAATGCATTCTCCTTATTCTTTCTCCTAATGGCATAACTGTTCGAATACGGTCCCTAAGTCTCCGTCCATCTTTCCAACATAGAAAGCCGGGCATTGTTGGCACTGTGCGATATAAACCACAAATTTCGTGTTACAGTTATATTTGCCTTGGATGTGAAAAGTCTCTCCTCTAATTCTAAACTTACTATCTCGATCAATGTGGGTACATTGTCTACATGATCCACATGGGTGTGTACCTCCTCCAGATCTACTCCCCTCAGTATGTTTCTTTTCGAGTAGTTCTTTAATATTTGTTCCACGCCTAAAACAAATAAGAGGGTTTTCACCTATCCTCTGGGAAATATCCCTATCCAGTGCCAAATAATACCAGCATTTTCTAATAGCCATTTGGATCTCCGGGGCCACCGAAGTATACGTGAAGGTAAAAGAAAGTGTCGACCACTTATCATTCCCATGTAAGGTCCCACTACTTGTCAATGTGTTCACTCCTTGATGCAAACTGTCAGAAGGGAGCCCAACTTGGGATTCATTGTCAATAAGCAGTACCACTTCCTCTTGGTTAGTTAGTGTTCCTAGGAGGATGGGCTTGTATGTTCCCTTACTTCTCTTTGTCCTAACTTCCTTAAATATATTGTTTAGGAAGCCTTTAGGGTAACCTCTGTGTTTGAACATACTATATAAGAAGTCACATTCCTTCACAAAGTCTTCATCTAAAGTTGTCATATGGGCTGCCCTCACGAGCTGGCCTTTTACAACTGATTTTTTCTGATGTAACGGGTGTTCACTAGTGAAATGTAGAAAGGTGTTAGAATAAGTGGGTTTTCTATAAATTTTAGCTGTGTATCTCCCCTTCAGTAAGTCTTTACTTAGACAAATATCTAAGAAATTGATTGAATGAGTCTGGAAGTTCTGAGTGAATTTCAAAAACGTGGTGGTTTGGTTTAAGAAGTCAACAAATGTCTCAGCACGGTGTCTATCTCCCACTAGGATGATAAAGATATCATCCAAGTACCTCTTATAGGCTATAACATGTTCAAATTGTTGGCTAATGAAAACAAACCTGGTCTCCCAGTGAGCCATGACTAAGTTGGCAAAACTCGCCCCCACTGGTGACCCCATTGCTACCCCTATCTTTTGCAAGTACACTTTGTCGTTAAACGTCAAGTAATTATTTTTCAAGACAATGTCAAGGAGCTATTCAATCAAAAGGCATTCATTCTCAGGTGCCCCTCTGTCCCTTATGTGTTCAACCACCCATTCTACCCCTACGTCGTGTGGTATACTGGAGTACAAGTCACAGACATCTACTGTGAGAAAGTTACCTCTTCTGTAAAAGGCAATGAGTTAATTTCCTCTAAAAACGACCATGAATCCTTGCATATTTGTTTCTCTGTTGCGACATATTTTTTCAAAATTAAGTCAGCAACTTTTGCACAAGGGTAAGTGATCGATTGTCTGCCATCAACTAGGGCCCTAAATGGAGGGTTAGACAAGTCCTTATGGATCTTAGGTATGCCAAAAAGTCGAGGGATCCTAGGGGCCATCATTGTTAAGTATTTGTCTATTGTCATGTCAGTAAGGCCATCTAAAAATAAATCCCCGATGAACAATCTAATTTTGTTATGGGCTTGGTTTAGTTGGTTAATACTCACTTCCTCGTAAGTATTGTGGCCCAAAATAGATAGCATTCCTTTATTATAGTCATCCCTATACATCACAACTAAACCCCCTCCCTTGTCCGGTTTCATTATCCTAATAGGCAATTTACAAAGGGCTTTAAACAAGTCTCTTTCTTGTAAAGTAGTATTAGTATGTTGTGGGTTGAAACTCCTATTATGCCTTTGCACTATAAGTCTTAGTTCATGCTCACATAAGGTCTCAAAAAGACTGATACTAGGGTGTAAGGGTGGGTTATAAGTACTAGACACCCTCAATTCATTACTTACGTATGAAGAGTTACCCATTAGTGTGGTCAAGTTTAGTTTCCGAACAAACAGTCTAAAGTCAATCATTAATTCAGCTAAGTTACATTTCACTGTTGGCACGAAAGTTAGTCCTTTTGCTAGATGCTCAATCAGTTCAGGGTCAATAACATATTCCGTGTAGTTATAAATTTTAAAGTCACAATCCTTGTTGGTAATCAATACATAAGGTGTTGTTGTTAATTCCGGTTGCTCCTGGTATTGTACCTCCTCATTTGCTGGTATTGGGGGTTTGGTAACCAGTTGTCCCTTAGTCCCCCCCTCCCCCTGTAGTTTTTTTGTCTTTGCTGTTGTTGGTTTTGTTGTTGGTTTTGTTGTTGTATGCCAGCCTGGTCGTACACATTGTCTTGGTGGAAAAAACTTTGGTGCTCGTTATAGTCAATATCGTCAGTAACAATACCGCCCTCATGTGTAGCCATATTTGGTGTAAACTCTTCTACTGTCTGGTTGTTATCACCTCTTTGGTCTGACCAGACGGGACGTTGATCTACTCCCTGTTGTGAATGAGGCCCTGGTAAGTTGGGGTTCCTCACCCTATAGTAGTTTTGTTGGGAACCTGGGTTTTTTTTAAAAGCATAACCCCCTTTATAAGCTTTCATGTCCCTTTGCAATTTACTAACTTTTGTGCTTTTTATTTTATTCAATTGTTGTGCTATCGAAATAAAAATCCTATTAAAATCATACTGGTAGTCTCTGAACACAATATTGTTCTTAATGTCTCTTTCCAAGTTAGTTGTTTCTGTTATCAACTGTTCAACCTCAATTTGATAATATTTAATCATACACTTCATCAAGTCCAAACCTTGGTTGTTAAAGAGTTCGACCAGCTCTTTGTGAAATAGGGAGCCCTCTACTAGGCCTGTAGGGAAAATGCTATGCCTTAACCCTTTACGCACAATCCGTTCACCAATACATTTATTTAGGTAATTAATCTCAAGCTGTAGTTTCTTTATTTTTAACAGTTTATTATCAAAGAGTTTCAGCTGGTCTAAAAATGGTGTCTCATTCTGGTCTCTCTCCACAGTAGTACCCCTTGAATAGTCACTGTCCAAGCTTAGTTCATCATTAAGCCAGTTACCAATATTAAAGAGTGACAAACCTGTTGGTTGCTAGTCCTTGCAGGTGCACTGTCTGTTCCAGTATTGTTGTTAAAGTTTGTATTTCCATTCTCTCCCTCTACTGCAGTCTCCCTGTTTCCAACAGTCTGAGAAGGGAGCGTCAGCCCTCTCCTCTGTTCAGGTTGCCAGTGAGGGTTCTGCGGGGAGTTACTCTGATGTTGTTTACTCACAGTGTCCACTTTCTCAGTTAGTCTATCTAGCCAGTTGTTCATCATTTCTATAAGCTGGGTAAGGTTCCCCTTTTCTCCATTATCATTTGTGGTAGTGTCTTCCATCCCAAGGACTCACGTTGATGTGAAGAACAAACTGCAAACACCAAAAAGCTTCCACAAACCAAAAACAGGGTAAGGAACATCAAACTCGAGCCTCGAGAAAAGTCCACAGGTTTATTGAACCAAACTGCTAAAATAAAGACAGTGATACTCCACTTAAAACCACTGCAAACAAAGGGTATGTAAAGCGCTTTTCGTTCGGGTTAATACCCGAACTTCATCAGACAACTTTTCAAAGTGAACTGCCTAGTGCTGAGGTTAAAATAACCTCTCCTTTTTAAATGCACCTATCAGAGAGCTTATTGCCAGTACATCATTTAGTGAAGATACATAGTGTCAACTTAGTCATGGCTCACTGGGAGACCAGGTTTGTTTTCATTAGCCAACAATTTGAACATGTTATAGCCTATAAGAGGTACTTGGATGATATCTTTATCATCCTAGTGGGAGATAGACACCGTGCTGAGACATTTGTTGACTTCTTAAACCAAACCACCACGTTTTTGAAATTCACCCAGAACTTCCAGACTCATTCAATCAATTTCTTAGATATTTGTCTAAGTAAAGACTTACTGAAGGGGAGATACACAGCTAAAATTTATAGAAAACCCACTTATTCTAACACCTTTCTACATTTCACTAGTGAACACCCGTTACATCAGAAAAAATCAGTTGTAAAAGGCCAGCTCGTGAGGGCAGCCCGTATGACAACTTTAGATGAAGACTTTGTGACGGAATGTGACTTCTTATATAGTATGTTCAAACACAGAGGTTACCCTAAAGGCTTCCTAAACAATATATTTAAGGAAGTTAGGACAAAGAGAAGTAAGGAACATACAAGCCCATCCTCCTAGGAACACTAACTAACCAAGAGGAAGTGGTACTGCTTATTGACAACGAATCCCAAGTTGGGCTCCCTTCTGACAGTTTGCATCAAGGAGTGAACACATTGACAAGTAGTGGGACCTTACATGGGAATGATAAGTGGTCGACACTTTCTTTTACCTTCACGTATACTCCGGTGGCCCCGGAGATCCAAATGGCTATTAGAAAATGCTGGTATTATTTGGCACTGGATAGGGATATTTCCCAGAGGATAGGTGAAAACCCTCTTATTTGTTTTAGGCGTGGAACAAATATTAAAGAACTACTCGAAAAGAAACATACTGAGGGAGTAGATCTGGAGGAGGTACACACCCATGTGGATCATGTAGACAATGTACCCACATTGATCGAGATAGTAAGTTTAGAATTAGAGGAGAGACTTTTCACATCCAAGGCAAATATAACTGTAACACGAAATTTGTGGTTTATATCGCACAGTGCCAACAATGCCCGGCTTTCTATGTTGGAAAGACGGAGACTTAGGGACCGTATTTACGAACACGGTTATGCCATTAGGAGAAAGAATAAGGAGAATGCATTGGCAAAACATTGCGACTGCCACGAGGGCACTCCTTTAAATTCAAGGTCATTTCAAGTATGGACCTGCGGGCGTTTGGACCTGGACAGGTAAATACCAGTTTGATTCAGTTACTCTTGGAGAAGAGTGAATTAAACTGGCAGATTAGGCTCAATGCAAGCACCAACCGAATCAATGACTCCTGTTCGATTGCATGCATTTTGAAACTAAAAAGTCTCCTTAGGTGACCAGGGAGTAAGGAAACACCTATTCAAAACTTAAAGGTGAGGTGAACACCTACTAGGCTAATACAGCATTACAAGTGAGAGGTCTCAACTACAGTGTACCTTCCTTTGACAAAATGGTCTTTAGTCTTTCGCCTCATAAGGGCAATAGCACATTGGGATGACATAAGGGTTGACACAAAACTCTTGTCGGCTAAACAAACGTTTAGGTTGTGAGTGGCGTAGATTAAATTAGACCTGCACTGACTAGTTACTCTTGATGGAATAAGTTAGTGAGGGGAAAGGAGTCCACCATGTACAGTTAGGTCCACACTACTTGAGCATTCCTATTGGGGTGGCGAGATGCTACTGACAAATAGTTAAAATCGGGCTAACAAGGTGTGTTTTCTTTACTTTACTGACGCTAACTTACTATACTAATAACAACACTAATGAAAACGTTTAAAAAACTCCCTTAGCTGACTGAGACTTGTTTATAGAAGACAAGAAAATATTACAATATGATGCTTACTTGGTTTAAAGTACTGTTACAATGTGAAAAACTAGAAGAATTGGGTCTCACGTTGTGTTTAGACAGTTATTTGTTTTTAGCCACTGTGGCAACTCTTTCTGATGTGAAAATGTTAAAATGGTGTCAAGGAAAGAAAATTAATTTTACTTTACTTTTCTTTCTACACATTTTACGTTTTATTTTTTCACTTTTTATTTTTATTTATTACTTATTATTTTTTACTTACTGCTTATTATTTACTTTTTACTTTTTATTATTTTTTTGTTACTGACGTGTGCCTTGTGGGAAAACAACATTTATGAAGACAGCAATTTTGAGATGATGTTGTTTTGATGTCAAGTGATGAATGTGAACGTAGTACAACTTTAAATTGACACTATGTATCTTCACTAAATGATGTACTGGCAATAAGCTCTCTGATAGGTGCATTTAAAAAGGAGAGGTTATTTTAACCTCAGCACTAGGCAGTTCACTTTGAAAAGTTGTCTGATGAAGTTCGGTATTAACCCACGAAAAGCTTACATACCCTTTGTTTGCAGTGGTTTTAAGTGGAGTATCACTGTCTTTATTTTAGCAGTTTGGTTCAATAAACCTGTGGACTTTTCTCGAGGCTCGAGTTTGATGTTCCTTACCATATAGCGACATCTGTCCGCTGTATAACGTGCTACATACCGATTACAAGATGACTGGAGTGTGTCGGTGTTATGATGAATAAGGCACTAGTATGCTGGTGAAGCTTATAAACATCATAACGCATGTGTAAGTGCGTATGAGCAGGCAATGTATTGACATACTGATGTATATATATATATATTTATATTTATATATATATATATATATATATATATATATATATATATGCACATATATATGTATATATATATATGTATATATATATATATATATATGTATATATATATATATGACAGCAAGATATGAATATACATGTATGAATACATATGCAGATATGTCTGTATATTATTAATGTAAAAAAAAAAAAATATATATATATATATATATATATATATATATATATATATATATATATATATATTTATATATAAGTTACAGTGAAATACACATGTATATACCTAGGTTATGTTACAGCAGTTACGGGTGACATGTTTAGACCGGGCATATGTTGGTGGGAGGTCCAATCAACAAACGTCTACTTACCACCACCCCAGCTAGGCCGGTGAGACATACAGACATGCAGTAAAGGTAAATACAACGCTGGTTCCCAGACCACCGGCAGGAAACTACCAGTGGGAGAGATCTACAAGGTCTACACTTTAAACATGGATAGCGACGTCCCTTGCGGGACACCAGAAATATGGTGCCTTCAGTTGATGGTTGTAACACAGTTAAGACCAGGCTGTAGCTGTACATGGAACAGTAGGTTGTGCAAGCCTAGTAACACATGGAATGACACAACATAAGACATGTTTCCCAACACGGGGAGAGTGGGCAGTGTGTAGGGGTGTGTTCACATCCCACCTGCATCCACCTGCATTCACAGTAAGGATTAGTGCTGTAGAGTAGTCGCAGGTGGATGAACTATGAGTATGCAATTATGGATACAGGCATGCCAGGTTTGGATGGGCCAGTTCTAATGGACCACCCCGTGGAAGTCAGCTAGGTCGTAATAGGTATATGCATACTCACATGCAAACAATATATGTTGACGTACAAAT